>NW_015090797.1:168092-199879 GCF_001431845.1 Calidris pugnax | reverse complement strand
CCGGGGTGGTGTCGGGGACCCCCCCCCCCCCCCGCGGTGCTAGCCCCGGGGGATGGGGGGGGGGCGGACGTGGACGGTGGCGGCGGGAAGAGGCGGGGGGAGGCGGAGCTCTGCCCCAGCCGGGAGCCCACAGCGCCCTGCCCTGCGCGGCGTGGGGGACGGGACCGGCCGAGGCGCCGCCGCCGCCGGTGTCACGTGCGGGGCCGGTGCGTATAACACAGCGCGGGGCGGGAGGGTCGCGCGTGGGGCGGGCTGGCGGCGGGAGCTGCGTGAAGCGGTGAGGCTGAGGCGAGGCATGGCATGGCGGCGGGTCAGCCCACCCGCCCCGGGCGTGTTTTCTTCCGCGCAGCGTCGGGTAGCGGAGAGGACAGGGGAACGGGGAGGGAGGGAGATACGTTTCCTCCCGCTGCGGCGGCGGCGGCGGCTTTGTTGCTGCCGTTATTGCGCTTCTCGGTGTCCCTTCTCCCCCGGAGCTGCTCCCGAGCCGGCGCGGCGCTGCCCGCCAAGTTCAGCCGGAGCCGGCTGCCGGGGGCGCGGCGGGGCGGCTGGGCCGGGCCCGGGCCGGCCTGGTGCTGAGTGAAGGGGGTACGTGCCCCGCCAGCCCGGCTCGGTGGTCTCCGGGAGGGCGTTTGGGGGTGAGGTGAGGGGTGTCGCTGCTCCCCAGACCCCCTTCCCTCAGGGACTCCTACCGGGGGATCCGCCCGCTGTGGGTGGGGGGGCAAAGTAAGGCTGGCTTGAGGCTGAGGAGGGGAAGCAGAGGCAGGCGGGGTGCGGGGGGGGCTGTGGCCTGCTGTGGTGCGCGGGTGGCCCGTCCTCCTCCTCCTCCTCCCTGCAGCTGCCCCGTGGCCGTGGTGGAGCTGGGGGGGGGGGTAGTCTCTTGGCCCGTACCACCGGGCTGTGGTGGTCCCGTCCACACCTTGGGTCTGAGCCCACCTTTCCCCACAGGCAAGGAACGCGGTGGCCGTGACCCGTGAGCCTGTCGCCTTAAACAAGGAAGAGTTGGAGTACCGGTACCGAAAGGAGCTGCTCCGTTCCGGACGCAGGCAGAGAACTCCGGTTAATTTGCTCGGAAGGGTGCTTTGCCTGCTGATCCGGTAAGATCTCGCACTGGCTGCGGTGAGCTTATTCAGAGCTGCTGGGCTGAAAGAAAGCCTTTGATGTAGCAAAGCTAAACTATGTGCAGAAAACAGCCAGGAGATGCCTAGGAACGAGGATTAGTTTAAATAGCTATTGCCTTGGCAATGGTGTTGAGCAGATATTGTGTTACTGCATCCTAATTGCTACTGAGGAGACAGCAACTTTATTTTAAATAGGTGGTGCTTTCACATGGAGTGTCATGAGACTGTCGTAGAATGACTGACTGTCGTTCAGCTTCTAACTTCTAGAGCCCCTTAGCTGAAGATTAAAACAACTACTTTTAGATAACATCACTCGTGCTTCTAGTACTGCAACTCTCTCTTCTTGGAGCAACTCCTGTCAGTGCAGCGTGGTTTGTGGGTTTGTAGACAGGTTCTGTCTGTTTGTGTGGTTTGGTGCATTGTGTCCTCCTCCTTTACAAGCATCACTTCATAACGTGTGCGTGCTGGGACATGTAAGAAGTCTTCCTGAGCGAGTATCATCCTTTCCTACAGGAATCTAGTTTTCATTGCTGGAGGGAGATCTCCTGAATTACTAGCCAGTGCTGTGCTTTTTACCAACCTTACTATTTGTCACAAACAGAGAGCTTCCCATGCAACCAGTGGCTGCTGATTCAGAGCCTTAACGTTACATTGGACAGTGCCATTACTGTTTCTGCTGCTTGTCAAGCTGCAGCAGAGTGAAAACCAACCATATTCTCGTTGGCATGCATCGTCATGGTTCTGGGCTGTGTACATGGCCAGAGGCCTCAACAGGAGAAGAAATCAAAGCAAAAGCAAATGGATCGTATCAATAGTGCTGCCCATGGTCAGGGATGGCGCTTTAGGCTTGTGAGAAAAGCAGCTTTTTTTTGCTTGGACTCTCTCCTAGCGATTGGGTAAAGTTGGTAATTTATATATTTGTAGTTAGGTGGTATCCTGGTTTCAGCTGGGAAAGAGTTAATTTTCTTCCTAGTGATTCCTGTGTTGATAATGAATATTGTTTTAGTTGCTGCTAAGCGATGTTTATACTTTTCAAGGACTCTTTTTAGCTTCCCGTAGGAGCTGAGAAGGAGCACAGGCAGAACAATGGAACATCCTGTGCCATGGACATCATGCTCAGTACATAAATGGGGGTTGGCTGGGAGCAGATCTGCAATCACTGCTCAGGTTGGGCTTGGGAACCAATTCACTGGGTGGTGAGAGTGACTTGTGTCTTGTATATCCTTTCACCATTATTATTGTTATTTTCGTTTTCTATTCTTGTTCTATTAAACTGTCTTCATCTCAACCCATGAGGTTTTTTTCCTTTCCCCTCCTTTCTCCCTCACTACCTGGCAGTGGGGAGAGGAGAGGGAGGAAGAAGAGTGAGCGGCTGTGTGGTCCTAGTTGCTGGCTGATGTTAAACCACAGCAGGTCACCCTTTGTGGTTAAGTATTCTGCAAAACTCCTGTAAGCAGGCATGCAGGCAGGATGGTAAACTGGGCTTTCTAGTCTGTGGTGGAAACGATGCCTGTGTGAAGACAGGTGCTTCTAATAGCGTGAGAACACCACTCTGGCATAGGCCTCATAGAGGAAGATAAAAGCAGAGCGTCTCAATGCTATTCTTTATACCTTCTTAAAGGATAAGATTGAATTAGCAGTCAGGTACTGTTCCGGTAGTCCTAATGAGTTCAACAGAAGTGCCTTGCAGTCACATCTCGGCTGCATGTATAACACTAAATATTGTTCTTCTGTTGTTTCCTCATGGTATACCAGCAACTGTAGAGCCTAGCATACAAGCCTTTCAACAGCACAAGGCATGAAGATGAGCTGTGAAAGGCAGTTTAACCTATATCAGCTGATTAGTGGAATAAGGTAATGATGGCAACACCACTGATTGAGCAGATGTCTGCTCTTGTAAGTAGCTAGTAGCTTTGCATATAGGCAGCATAATTCATATAGATTAACCTGCTAGTAGTATCTTACGGATAATAAATAAATAAAACTATTAAGTTTCTCCCTCAGTGCTGATGATCTGGCTCGGTACCTCAAAGGTGGTGGGCAGGGATTTGGGAGCTCTCTTGGTAGTGGGTCATGTGACCAAAAAAACTCCAGTCCGCAGGGGAGTACGACTGAAATAGAGTTCTAAGTGCATAGTGTTTGATGGCCTGTGTATAGATTTCTTTCTGTATTCTAAACTTGCCATTCAAACTTCTGTTGGTGGTGGTCACTCCTCTCCATTATAGAGCAAATCCCATTGCTTAAAAAAATATTTTCAAGATTATGCTGTTCTGTTAAGAGCCCCTTTGCTGCCAGCCTCATTTAGCTTGTTAGCTAAAACTTTAGGTTCTGTATTGTTTGTCTGATGAGTAACTGGACACAGATTCACTTTCCAGCTCCAATTGTAGGAACATTTTCATGCGAATGATCCTCCTAACTATGACTAACAGCCAGCCAGTCATTCTTCTGCATCACTGCATGCTTCAAGCTTACAAAGTGTATTTGAAATGGGAGGCTTGGCCTAAACAGCAAAGTGTTTGGGGACTAAACCAGTGAAACAGACAGACCTTTCTTAGCCATTTTAGTATGCCTGTCACTCTACTGCTAATATTTGCTGTAAGAGTACAAACAAATCCGTGATTTTAACCTAGTGACTATTTGGGGCGAGAAAAAAGATCATGCAAGTAATTTTACACAGTGATTCAGCTTTCTGTGTATCTTAAGTTGTTTAAGATTCTGCTCATGCACATAACTGGCCTTGCTGCATTCAAGAGTTGTGCATTTGGATAGGTTTCTTGGTTGCTTTCCCAAGCAGTCTTTTCCTTCTCATCAATATCAAATGGAAACTGCAGGTTCTTAATATGTTGAAAGTGCATTGCTATTCAAACCTGCTGTGTATGTGGGATGTTGACAAATTCTATGGGGTAATGATAGGAGTATGTTTCTCTCACCTGAGACATGGCTAAAGAGAGATTGTGTCAAGGGGGGGAAATGAAGGATGAGCCTTGCTTTGTTTTGGTTGGTTTTTGTTTGTGGTTGTTTTTTTTTCCCCATCCCCAATGAGTAGGTCAGCAAAATGAGCTCTAACTATCCTCTTAGCTTTTGTGTGTATGATTCTCTGTGCTGCGTACTGTGTCCCCCTGAAACGGTATCACTCTGCTTCAGAGAAAGTATTACAGACTGATAATACACTAACATATTTGATTTTGGTCTTTCTCTAGACAGTGATAGAACTGATTCGCTGAGGAAAATTATAGCTGCCCCAGTAACAACAAACTGTGCTGTGCTGCCTCAGACAAGCAGATAGACTTCTGTTTAAAGGAGCAGGTTGCTTCAGGGCTCAAAGGATTACTAGAAGGACTAGTACTGTTTTGTTTTCTAGTAGAACTGAAAAGCAGGCACAAACAAGAGTGTTGTCTAACCACTGCTGGAGAAGGCATTTTTATCCTATGTCTGTGGGAGATTGCAGGTGCCTGAGCTGGTCTGTTCTGAAACATGCTGGAAGGGGCTTGCTTAGTCTCTCACAAATTCTTTGAGAATGAATTCCCTCTCTCCCTTTGCTGATTGAGCAGAACGTAGGGGAAAACTCTATTCTCTGTATTGCTAGCACTTTGGCAGTGTGTCACGTTCTCGGCTTCTGTAATATTCTCTTAAATATTACAAGATCTGCCACCACTACAGGCCTTTCTGTTGGTTACCCAGTGTTCTCACTGTCTCTTTTCTTGCTGAGTGGCTTCTTATCTTACAGTAGTCGAAGAGTGTGTGTGGTGCAATCAAGCTGCTTGTCCAATGCACCAGAGTGTAAACAGGTTGTGGGACCAATCAAAGCCTCTGCTAGTATCGGAGAGCAAACTATGCGAGGCCAGGAAAGTTCTTTGCATTAACTGACTTCAGAAATCTAGATTCTGCAAGATCTGGTAAATCTAGTTTGTCAGGTGAAGATGCTGAACTGTAGACACTAAATTTGGGCAGCCTCTTATTTTATTGTTGTTTGTAGCAGCAGTAAATTGTATGTTACAGAACAGTCTTTTGAGGCTACCTTTAAAATCACTTGACACCTCATAAGAACAGTCTATTTAAATGGGACATTAATGTTGTGTTTTGCCTGTGCTGAGCTGTGCTCTGGGTCTCGTTGTTGTAACAGCATTAAAAAAAAAATTAAAACAACTTCAGATTGAGATTCTGTCAGTGTGAAAAGATTGGTCAAGGCATCACTTAGTAACTATTCACTGAGAGACCTGCTAAGTAGAAGTATCACTTGCGCAAAGGTCTCAGGCTTCTTGTCTATTAGAGAGCTGTTAAAAGAGTGATGCTAAGAGGTTTTGGTTTTTCTCCATTCTTTGAAAGATGTAGATGCACCTTTTCTTGCAGCTCAAAAGCAATGAAAGGAGAATTAGCTAGTTATGTTTTACAGTTGCATGTTAACTTCTTTATATTGTACTATAGTACTTAAAGTCAAATCTACAAAAATGAGTATCTGACTCCCCTTTAGATCAAAGTTGGAGGTGGTCAGGTATCTGAGTTCAAGAACTGATCATATCAGTGACTGACAGATATCTGGGGACCTCCATGTGAAGATGGATTCTGTTCCCCAGGTCTGGCAAGTCAAAATAAGTCTCAGTTAATTCTGAAGAAATACTTGCGCTAAAAGGCGTTTTTTTTTTTTTTTTCTTTTATTGCCTTTGGAAGCCTTAAGAGGTAAAGGTGAAACCTTTACAAGGAAAGAGTAAATGCTTACTGGTTATGCTTGTAGCAAAGCTTGCCATGTGTGTAGCATGCAGTTCCAACTCTCAAGGCATGCTTAGAACCAAGAAAACTGAGAAGCAAGAGAACATGTGTATTTTGTCATTTAACTGCTTTGTTTTTCTGAGAAATTTTAATGCCTCTTAGTGACATGACTCAACAGTTGAAAACAGCTTGCAAGTTAAATGTGTTCCATATAGGAAATACTTATATTTCTCATACTGGTGTTAATATTAAGTAAGGGCAAAAAGTGACATAATATTATGCTGTAACTTACAGCAGCATAAGAGATTGCAAAATTGGCTCTTTCATGTCTTTATTAGAGATGAGTACTGAAGCAGAGCAGCAGCTTCTCCATGATGCTAGAAATGGAAATGCTGAAGAAGTTAAACAGCTGTTGGATACCATGAACAAAGGAGAAACAGGCTTTGATATCAACTGCAAAGGTTAGTAGCCTTCCCTAAATGTTTGTAATCTCGCTGTTGTAGCCACAAGTAGTGAAACTGTTACTGATAGTATAACCTTGCTTTCTTTGGAGTGCTCAGTAGAGTAATAAAAACCGCTTATACAACTGCTTTTACCCCGTGACTCTGAAGGCCACTGTTGCATAGGGGAGAGATCATAAAAGCAGAGTACAGATAATTGTACTGAACAGAAAACCTCAAGAGTAATTCACAGAAGCTAGAAATGTCAACAAGACAAAGAATCAGTACCTCTTTCTTCCTCTGTTCATGCTTATACCATCCTTGGAGCTCTATAATACTAAACAAAATAGACCATGGTGCCAGGGGATGATTCAAGGAGGTAAAGAGTCTCCAACAAGGCTGTGTAGAAGATCAGGTAGTTTATTTGTGCTCTGCTAGGTGTGATTTTTTTTTTTAATTTATTTTTTTTTTAGGCCTATGTTTCATGATTATGTAGGAGCAGCAGCTACATCTCCTGCCACTTGCAGGAATGGCTGGGACAAATGTATCCTTTTACTATTAGTAGTATACTAGGTTACTTGGGAAAAGAAGGTAAAACTGATAGTCATCTGTATCTGGGTCTTTGGCCAACATTAAAGTTTTTCACATGCATAGCTAACATAGTTACAGCTAAGCAACTTGTTGAGCATTAAGCCTTTAAACTGGGGCTGGATTTGCAACCTTGTTGGCAGTCACAGGTTGCCCTATTTCTTTATTCACTTAGTAGCTTTCTGTTTCTCTTGGTTTATGCGAGTGTATTTCTGGTTGCTTCAGAAAAGTGGATGTGTATCCCACTTTTAGATGGGCTAGTATTTCTTTGTTCACCATTTAACTGTTAAGCAGCACTGAGAAGATATTGCTGCAAAGGGACAGAGCAACCGTGCTTCCTCTCAGACATGACAGAGGGAACACCTTGCCCTAAAGAGCAGGGAAGCCTGTTATCTAGCCCTTTCACAACTCTATTCTTCATCATCCATTTACTAATTCTTTTGTTTGACTACTCAGCCACATCTTTGTTTTCCCAATAGTTAATGTGTTCACCTCCAAAAAAACAAGTTGTAAAACCCAAAGCCTTGATACTTCATCTTCGGGGAGCTAGTTCATAATTTAAAGGGGAACTAGATAGAGTTTGGTGAAGTCTTCCACCCTCACAAGCATGACCTTTGCAAATACTCATGACATTTTGAGTAGTGTCTAAACAGCTGGAATAAAAATACCTTAAGATTCATGCAACAGTACCCATAAATAAGTAGTTGAAGGCTCTTGTGCTTAGAGATTTCAGAGCTGCTCAGATACATTATGAAGCATAATGAAATGACGTAATCTGCAGTCCTGTATTCTATCAAGCAAAGTGCTCCCTGGTCAGCATTCCTACAGAAAGTTAACTGTTAGTATTGTGAAAGGCAAGTAGAAGAGACTCGGCTAATAAAGGGAAAGACAGATGGTGCTCGGCTGTTACTCTTCTGGTTTAGCAATACATGGCCAGCCAGCCAATGCATGCTTGCTAATGGAAGGTCTAGGAAACTAGAGGGAACATGCCGGTGATAGCTGAGGTGAAATGAGATAATTCTGAATGTGGAATCTATGCACAGTGAAATACCTGTTCTTTGGCTCTCCTAAATGTTAGAGGGCACAGAAGTGTAACTAAAGTGTTCTCTGGGTGGATTGTTCTGGTTGTGTGAAACTTCAGAGTTAAATCTCTATTCTTCCACAGTCACTTTTCAGAGACTGACCATTTCAATCACTCTGTTCCGATAGACTATGCAACTGGAAATAGTCTAAGACAAATTCAGGCCAGCCAGCCTCTGCAGTGTGACTGCCCCTGCCATTCTGCCTCCTCACTGCCAAACCCACTATGTCTTGCTACAGATCCTGATCTGTTAGGTACTACCAGATAGTAATTGCACAACCACGTGATGATTAACTAAAATACAGGCTGTAGACTGTAACTGACTTTTTGCAACCCTCAATCTTCCTTCTCTTCCCTACAGCCTCTTGTCCTTCTGTCATTACCTTCTGGATAATCAGATCTCCCTAGAAAGTCAGGGTACAGGGAATGTCTTCAGTGCTGCAGCTGTTCCTTCAGGACTTGCGTCTGATGTGACAATGGCACTTGGTTTGGAATAAAGTATTTTTGGAGCAGGTGGGAGGCAGTACTGGAGGTAGTGTGAACTTCCCCCAGAGCACGCCCTGGGAGATGTAAGTCTGACACGTTCATGTGCCTGGGTGTCAAAGCCTACCTCCAACATCTTGTAAAACCTGTCTTGTCTTTCCAAGGGTGAGCTTATATCTGAGGCTGTGCTCTAGATTCACAAGTGCGAAGTCTGACAAGAGTGATCCCAAACATCCTGATTTCAGACAAAGTGAAGGAAGAGAAAATAAATCCAGGCTTCTCCTGCTTGTTCTGTTGTGACTGGATTCTCGCCAGTCAGCGCTTGCAGATAAGCGAAACTTGCTTGACGAGAATCCAGCCAAATGGTGTGAACTTCCATTTCCAGTTTTCTAGGTTCACTAGTTTCAAAAGAAGGTATCCACATTAAATCCACATCATCCAAAATGATGGTATTTTCTAAGGCTACGTGGGCTTATTCTACCTAAGTAGAAGAACATAGAATATCTAGAACTTTGCAAAGTAAGACGAGTGTAAAATAAGGTCAACCATCAACAGTGTGTTATGCCAAAATATACATTTGAATGACTCTACAGTAGCCTGGCAGACCACAACAAGGAGGTAACTGCCTAGTTTGTCTCCATTATCTAAACAAATGGTTAACACTTGAGATTTACAGCTAACTGGCATCAAAGCAAAGAACTGGGTAGGAGGGCTAGGGGAATTTTTTGTTGTTGTTGTGTTTATTCTACTTACCTATCCTTGCACTCTCCCTGGTGTAATGATGTCCTAGTTTAAAATAATAATTAAAATAAGTGCAAACACTTGTGATCACCTGAAGAGAAGTAGCAAACACCTCAAGAGCTTGAGAAGCAACTGGTCAGCTAACACCAGAAATGCAAACACTCAGAGTGGATGCAGAACAAGGTACTTTATTCAGTAAGAATTACAAATCTGGCTGGGTTCCTGATTATTTTTTTTTCATGACCAAATTCTTTGGCAGCAGCACTGTCTTGTCAGTGCTGTAACTAATGACTATCTTAGGCTAATTGTATGAATTCAGTGCAACTCAGACCTCTTCTGTGTTCTTTGAAAGAAACTTCTTCCTTACTAGACTGAGGGATGAATGATATCCATTTAGTATGTTATCCAGCACACATAGCCACAGAAGTAGTGATCCGCCCAGTATTTATCTTCTGTGGTACTTGTGACTGATGTGCTTATAGGGCAGGAACTCTGTTGTAGGCTAGACTGGGATGAGAAGATACTAAATCTGGGATTGGAACAACAGCAGGAGTTGAGAAGAAAAAACCAAATAGCAAAAGAAATAGCCAACAGAGGGGAAAAAATGTTAGCTGGAAACAACTATAAGAAATGGGGAAAATATTTCAGCTGTGAACCACATTCTAATGTTAATTTGTAATAAGAGAGCAGAAAAAATGATGAACTTGCAACACCAGGAGTTCTCATTTCCCTTGTGCTAGTGGCTTGTCCCCCCAGGGCAAACTTATGTTATGTGTTGCAGATGTTGATGCTTGAGGATACATGAAAAGGGAAAACTTTAATGGTGTCATTTCTAATGCCTCATTTTCATTTTGCTTCCGAATACAAAATGATAGCTTTTATGTGGCACTCAATGCTGTGGGTCTGTTGCTTAATAAAAACAAAGCTCAAATCAACTTTGCTTAGTACAACTGAGTGTTGCAATTGGAAACTAGCACGAGTTGTTAAATTAGTAATATCTAATACTTTTAATATCTTGCTTTTAAAGAAGTGATTGTAGGACAGTTACTGAATTTCATTCGTACAGCCAGTTACTTTATTCAGTAAGAATTACAAATCTGGCTGGGTTCCTGATTATTTTTTTTTCATGACCAAATTCTTTGGCAGCAGCACTGTCTTGTCAGTGCTGTAACTAATGACTGTCTTAGGCTAATTGTATGAATTCAGTGCAACTCAGACCTCTTCTGTGTTCTTTGAAAGAAACTTCTTCCTTACTAGACTGAGGGATGAATGATGTCCATTTAGTATGTTATCCAGCACACATAGCCACAGAAGTAGTGATCCGCCCAGTATTTATCTTCTGTGGTACTTGTGACTGATGCACTTATAGGGCAGGAACTCTGTTGTAGGCTAGACTGGGATGAGAAGGTACTAAATCTGGGATTGGAACAACAGCAGGAGTTGAGAAGAAAGAGAGCCAAATAACAAAAGAAATAGCCAACAGAGATTGGAACAACAGCAGGAGTTGAGAAGAAAAAACCAAATAGCAAAAGAAATAGCCAACAGAGGGGAAAAAATGTTAGCTGGAAACAACTATAAGAAATGGGGAAAATATTTCAGCTGTGAACCACATTCTAATGTTAATTTGTAATAAGAGAGCAGAAAAAATGATGAACTTGCAACACCAGGAGTTCTCATTTCCCTTGTGCTAGTGGCTTGTCCCCCCAGGGCAAACTTATGTTATGTGTTGCAGATGTTGATGCTTGAGGATACATGAAAAGGGAAAACTTTAATGGTGTCATTTCTAATGCCTCATTTTCATTTTGCTTCCGAATACAAAATGATAGCTTTTATGTGGCACTCAATGCTGTGGGTCTGTTGCTTAATAAAAACAAAGCTCAAATCAACTTTGCTTAGTACAACTGAGTGTTGCAACTGGAAACTAGCACGAGTTGTTAAATTAGTAATATCTAATACTTTTAATATCTTGCTTTTAAAGAAGTGATTGTAGGACAGTTACTGAATTTCATTCGTACAGCCAGTCTTCCAGGACATGTTTTAAATGCTCTTTATATCATAAATGGTAATTTCCTTTGCATATTCACTTCTGTGCCTGCTTCCTCCTTATGCTTATCATTTCCTGCAGAGGCTTACAATTGTAGATGGGACATGAGTTCTGCAGTGCACAAAGATTCCAAGTAATGATACTTAGTAAGGCTATCTTTATTAAAATTGAATTCAAGCACAAGACCACAAAAAATCCTGACATTAGGGTTTTGGTTTGAATCACCTATTTGGAAAGATGTGTTGTCCTACCTCTCATTTGTGTGCAGAATATAAAATCAGATGAACCAAACTGGGTCTTTCGATAAAGGAGAGAAATACGTCTACTGTTGAAGGGCAAAGTATTACATGAAAACTTTCTCCTTTCAGAAAGATTTTGTAGGTTTGAATCTAACAGTCTCAAACTGCATCCCAATTCAGTAATTCAGGTGATGTTAATAGTATTGATGCTTCCAGCTGCCTCGCTCCGCAGTTATGGTGAAGAATGATCATCCATGCCAACTTCCAAGCACTTGACAAGATCTTTTTTTGTACTGTGTGATCAAAACTTAATTTACCTGTTTTGTCTCTTAGGCAGAAGTAAATCTAATATGGGTTGGACACCTCTTCACCTAGCGTGCTACTTCGGACACGCGGTTGTGGTAGATGATTTGCTGAAGGTATGTTTCTATTTGCCCCCATGTATAAGGCAGAAGATTATTTGTTATGCTAGAAGCAGTTAGTATTTAGTCAGGTTTTTGCAATACAAGGCAGCTTTGTAGAGAAGCGAAGCCACTCCTACAGTTTATCTGCATGTAACAAAGAGGTAACTAAAGCTGATTGTTAAAAATAAGGAATGAAATAGTTGTGGTATCCAGATCAGCCCAGTTTACAAGTGTCAAAATAGTGACACTGGAAGTCTCTACAGTAGTTCAGCTGTTATTCTGAACAGTGTTTACAGCTATCAGTACTTAACTTTCTCATGATGTGTGTGTGTCTGTGTAACCATCTGAGTATAGGAATTAAAGACATATAGTATATAGGTATGAACTTGTGAAAGCTTCAACCCTTTTCAGGCTCGGTGGATACTGGCATATAGTAGGCCAGCATCTGATACTAGTAATGTAAATGTTTCAAGGGCCTAATCTAGCTTACTGCAGTACATAAAGTATGTAATTTAGGCAATTTCACTTTTTTTTTTTAATTTGAAACACTTTAACCTATCTGAAACTCAGTATCTGCATTATCTAACTGGATGTTGTGCATAGAAGTATGTCCAGAATTCTGTGCAAAGTAACTTGTTATGTTTCTTTCCAGGCATGGGCTAACATAGTTTGACTCATTATTTCAAAGAAGTTAGAAATGGTGAACTGTGTGATGAACTTTGAAATTATGAATCTGTGTGGTTAAAGCTGACTTGTTTGTATCTTGATAGCCACATGTGCACTGCATTTGCAGTTGTTTCTGGCTGGTTTTTGTTGTGGGTTTTTTTTTTCTCTCAAGGTAGCTTCAACTAACCCTAACTCTGTTATATGCTATTCCTGTTGGAAAGGTTTTGCTGTAGATGGCAGAAACGTACTAAGCAGCCTCAAATACTCAGATAGCTAATCTGAACTTGAATTTCATTCAGAATAAAGGTTACCAGCCATAATTGTGACTAAAGCAAAAAATAAAGTTGAGATTTGTTTGAGAAATTCTTCTCTAGCCTACGCATCTGCTCAGGAGATAATGCTGCTCTCAATCCAAGAGATCAATACATTTTACTTAAATAAAAGGTAAAGTTTTATCACTTTATGTATTTATCAACAGTTCCAGACTTGGAAGAGTATGTGTAACTTAGAACTTTCTTCTCTGCTGATAGGGCTCTTGAAAGGGTATTATTTAAAGAATGAGTGGAATAATATAGGAGGCTGTTCACCTCTGAAAGCTAGGCATATATAGGTGTATCTGTGTACTTGTGCCTAGATTTTGCGCTCAAAGAGCAAGTGAACCAGGTATTACCAGAAACAGAGCTCTGGAACGAGGGTCAGATTCCCCAGTTAACTTTAGGCAGGCAGTGGTGATCTGGCTAAATTATGTGATCTACACATATGTGATAAAGTTATATATACCTTTCCCTCTCTTTGACTTTTTGAGAGGTTAGGTAAAGTGGTGTAGAAGAAATGCTTAAGGAAAAAAAAAAGGTAGGATTTCTTGGTTTCCTGGAACAATGTCTGTGCAAGCAGTCTTCCTTTCAGAGAAGTATGGGATATGTGACAAGGAAGGGAGATTCAAGACAAAGATTGTAGAAGAGAAAAGGGAGGAAACAAAAGGTTAAGTTTTAGATGGTACAATCTTAATGCTGACGGGGAAGTTTTCGCTTCTAGTGAAAGAGCAGCAATAGGTGCCTAGAGAAAATGACACTTGTTAAATCAGGAGCACCGGGAGGCTGGTGAGAAGTGAGAGAGTTGCCTAGAAAAAAACGCAGGGGGCTTTTCCTTTTTCAAGCAGTTTATAGATTGCTGGTTATGAATCTTACATATGTACTTATCTTTGTTTCCAGGATGGCTGTGTTACAGTTCTGATCCAATTGGCCAAGACGCCTGCCTTAGTGTCCTGTCCTCTCCCTTCCCTCAGTCAATGGAATAGCTATGTAGTTCTTGTTGGAAGGACATTCAGATGTCTTTTGGTTTTGTTGTTTAGGCTGGTGCAGATGTGAATGTGCTGAATGACATGGGGGACACTCCACTCCATCGTGCGGCTTTCACAGGACGTAAGGTAAAGTATGTTTGCTTTCTTTTTTCTTTTTTAAGCTTCAGTCATGGAATTAGTGAAGAAATACTAGCAATGAGATCACTTCAAAAAGATGTTTCACAGTGTCTAGAAATGACTTACTGTCTGTTCTGGTGCAATGCGTTCAAAAGAAGTAGGCATATTGCTTAGCTGGTATAACTTTGTCCAAAACAAAAACATGTTACAATATCTTTTCTTGCAAACATCAGAAGACTGGCCCATAGTTTTCACTGGTATACTTTATCAAATCTATTTTTTTACTTTTTATTGTTGAAGATTTTGCTGGCAGATAGAAAGAAACAGTTGTCATTTTCCACTGTAGCACTGTGCATCAGTTGTGTAACTAACTGATGCTCCTTCTGTTCTGCTTCTGCTGTGTGTCAGAGAAAATGCTGAACCATTTGCTACCTCTACCTGCAGGTGCTAATTACCATGTGGAAACCAGTGTAAAATCTCATGTCTACTGCTAAAATACAACAGATTAATTTGTGTTTGTGCCTGGTATGTTTGATGTAGTGAAAGGAGTAGCGATTGCTCCTCCTAACTGAATATTTACATTGAGAGAAACCATACTGTTTTCATCTTAATGGCTTCTGGAGGGGGAAAAAGAACCCCTATCAATTAGGACACACGGATCCATTGGGTGTCTGGAAGTGCTGTTTCTTCATAGAAAGCTAGAACTAAAGAGCTTTTTATAGGCGTGTAACATGAGGCTAGTTTGATTGTTCCCTACATGCCTAATTAGTAGTATCTCTATGGATAACCTTTAAGGCCTTCTGAAGGAGTGACTCAAAAGAGCCAATCCTACTATTTTTATCTGTCAAATTCAGTATTGATGCCAGGTACACCAGCTTTGTAACAGAGTGGGTCTCTTCAGCTATAACTAATCTCCTGCTAGTTTCTTCAGCCTGACTGATGTGAGAGGGAAGGTTGCAGTTATTCCCATTCTTCAATCTCTCTAAAACATCCCTTCCTGTTTTTGTAAGTCAGCAGTGGTGAGAAGCTGTTACGCAGCTCATCTTACAGGATGTCAATAGCTGGAAAGCCTGATTGTGGCCTTGCCATAGCAGAGATAGATAAGCAGTGTTTTTCAAATTGTTTTCCAGGAGGTGGTGATGTTACTCTTGCAGCATAATGCTGATACTTCTATTGTTAATGGGAGTGGAGAGACCGCAAAAGAAGTTACTCATGATAAAGACATAAGGAATATGTTGGAAGGTAACTTTAAGAGGGCATAGCCTGCTTTTTTTCAACACTTACACATTCTAAAAGCTGATTTTTCTCTTGCAAGTTACAGAAGCTCAATTGACTTTTCTCTGTAAATTTGGTCATTAGAAAAAAGTTACAGTTTTGGATTCTTGTCTGCAGTACTGACAGTTTGGAGTTTTTTTTCCCACAATATGTCTGCAAGTGACTTGGGGACCCAGTTTTTGATCAAGTTAAGGACTTGCTATTGCAGTCTTGGAGGTTATGTCAAAAGGAGAAAAAAAAAACAAAACCAAAACTCTTCCCCTTGTTTCCTCCATTGCCTCACAGATGTTGAACATTAGAGAGATGGTGTCCAAATACTTCTATAGGCTCACTGCTTATAGCTTTGGAGAATTCAAGAACTGTGTTGCTTCCTGGTATTATTATGTGATACTCCTGAGTACTGCTGAAGCTCTGTGTCCAATACCACAGACTGTACATGTGCAAAGTGATCTCTCTTCTGATTCTACATGCGAGGGCACAGATAACAGTCCTCTGCTTATCTGCTGGATTGTTAGAGAATTGTAGGATGAGAGAAAGAGTAGAAGAGGAACAGAAAAGAACACAGGGAAGATCTGATGGGGGTGTCATGTAGTTTTCCTGGTTTCCCTTTTATTAGGGAGTGGGGCTGTGTTGTGTTTGGAAAAAAAAAAAACAGCACCAAAAAACCCAACAAAACAAACATATATGTACATGTATTTACACGCTCACACATCTTGTCAAATATTACATGTTTTTGAACATATTTTTGTTCTGACGTGGACTTATCTGAAGAAGTATTCCATTTATACCTGTCCTAAATAAATAATACTGGAAACTTTTGTTTCTCTAGACTTGTTTTGATAGAGTTTCTTGACTGCTGTAGTCTTATATGTACTTGATACTTTGAGACAGACCTTAAATTTGGTGTTGTTTTTTTTAATAGCAGTGGAAAGGACACAAGAAAGGAAACTGGAAGAAGAACTCTTAGGAGCAGCAAGAGAAGGGGAAGCAGGGAAACTGACTGCCTTGGTAAGCATTCAAGTGCTTCTAATACTTCTCTGTCAAGTGTTTCAAGCCATAATGGTAATGTAATGACATCTGACATTAGGCCTTGCATTTCAAAGTGCTGTGACTTTAGAATATTAGTCCTGTGTACTCTGTTATGTTGGTAGGGTGCTGAACTCCCAAGGGTTTTCCATCCTCCGTGTTGGAGGCTGCAAAACAATGGCTTCCAGCTTCTTCCATGTTATAGTTTTCTAAATAGTCTTCAGTTATTTGTAAATCGTAGTGCAATGGTTCCACATCTACTGACATAAGCTGGTTATGTTTTTGTGGATGCCTTAATGTCATGGGTGCTTAGGTTTTCACCACAGCATGGCCCCTTTTAAATATTGAAATTCAGTTTTTGTCATTAGCATCTGTTGCAGCTCAAGATTCTGTAATTTTTAATGGACAGTCTTGTGCACAACACGATTTCAGGCTGAGCAGGACCTGAAAACTGTATATGTGTGCATGTGTACACTTGTAGTAATTCAAGCTGAACACTACCATGGTGTGGTAAGCCTATTTGAGAAGCAAATCACAGAAGAATCAAGACTGGAGGGTGCCTCTGAAGGTGATCTAGTCCAACTCTTGTTTGCAGAGCACAACCAACTAGAGCATATTGCCCAGTATCATATCCAGTTGGATTTTGAAGCAGGGTCTCAGTGCTTGAATACAGTCTTTTGAGAGTCCTGAAGAGTTTCCTTGGAAAGAGATGCAGTGTGGAACATTTTCTACCTCATTAACACCTTTAGTAATACCTTTTAAGGTATCAAAACAGTCTGAATACTTCTATTTGCTTCTAATGGAGAATTCACAAAGGTGAGATTTGTATATTGAGAAATTTGATATTCTTTACTTTTCTGCATAGAACCCAAAGTGAACACCTATTCAAAATTTATTTCTATCCTCTAAATTTATCTCTTCTAGTCTGAAAGAGCTAAAACCTAGGAATCCTCAGGAACGCAAGTATTTGACCTCAGTATTAATGAGGTTGTACTTCCAAAAGCTGTTTCTTTGACTTTCGTTCCCTTTTCACTTGAACTGTGAGTAACAGCTGCAGCAGTTTATCCTTTATAGGACTATTTTGGAAGCACATTTAAGGTGGTTACTGTTGATGCTAACCTAAATTGCTGCCATAGGAATTCTGTTATTATGGAGTAGTTTCTCTAAGATAGCATAGGGCTATGCAGAAGGCCGAAACTTCGTTTCTCTAAAATTGTTGTCATGCATTTGTGACCAGTCTCCTAAGACTGCTTAACAGTAACTTAGCCTTTCTGTTGAGGCAGTCCCATTTGGCTTGGAAACCTAACTACAATGGCTGACATTGCATAGAATGGATTGGGTTGGAAGGGACCTTTTAAAGATCATCTAGTCCAACCCCCATGTACACATCCAACAGTCACAGGTTTCATATTTGCGTAGAAGTGTAGTGGTATTTTAGGGTGGGTAGTAGCATCATGCTTAATGATCCTTCTCTTTGGGGTCAGTTTCTCAAAACATTTATATTATGTCTAAGTAAAACTCAGATTTTTTTCTTTTTTTTATTTTATTTTTCCTCATTTTCGTAGCTGCTCTAATCCTACGTTCCCACAGTAGACTTCACAATGCAGCAAGAACTGAAATGTTTGTGTAACAGAGTACCTGGCCCAGCGTGGGGTGGAGCAGGGCCCACTCCCTGTTGAGTGAGGGAGGCTCCTGTGTACGCTTGTTGCCGTGGCAACCAGGGTCAGCTGACATGGCCGTTTACCCCGTGAGGAGGCCTGGGCAGGTCAGGTGACCCAAACTGACCAATGGGGTGTTAAAGAATCACAAAGCGATTGAAGGGGTTGGAAGGGTCCTCTGGAGATCATCCAGTCCAACCCCCGTGCCAAAGCAGCTTCACCTAGGGCAGGTTGCACAGGAACGCGTCCAGCTGGGTTTTGAATGTCTCCAGAGAGGAAGACTCCACCACCTCTCTGGGCAGCCTGTTCCAGGGCTCTGTGACCCTCAAAGGAAAGAAGTTCCTCCTCATGTTTAGGTGGAACTTCTTATATTCAGGCTTGTGCCCATTTCCTCTTGTCCTGTCACTGGGCACCACTGAAAAAAGACAGTAATCAGATCCCCCCCTCAGTCTTTTCTCCAGACTAAAAAGACCCAAGTCCCTCAGCCTCTCCTCATAAGAGACATGCTCCAGGCCTCTAATCATCTTTGTAGCCCTGAGCTGTACCCTCTCCAGCAGTTGCCTGTCCTTGAACTGGGGAGCCCAGAACTGGACACAATACTCCAGGTGGGGCCTCACCAGGGCAGACCAGAGGGGCAGGATGACCTCCCTTGACCTGCTGGCCATGCTGTTTTTAATGCACCCCAGGAGACCATTGGTCTCCTTGGCCACAAGAACACATTGCTGGGTAATGGTCATCCTATTGTCCACCAGGGCTTCCAGGTCTTTCCATCCATCTGCCATGTCAGTATAAAAGCTGAGGGATCAAAGGGGATCAGGTTGGCTCCTCTTCAAGGGTTGTTTTTCATTGAGTCTCTTTGACGGATGCCGAAGGAAGACCCTGTCAGTTCATCTGGCTTTGATTCCCCATTTGATTCCCATTTGTCACTGCGTCCAGTCTGGAACTTTCCCAGTGCCCACTGGTGACATCTTCCTGGGAACTTGATATGGTTTTGTTTATATATACTGTATCTATTTCATTATTTTCTTTTTATTTTATTATTATTTCATTAAAGTAGTTTAATTTTTTCCTAAACTCAAAAATCTCTTTATCCTTTTTCTTCCTCTCCTTGAAGCGAGAGGTGGGGGAGACCATCTGTCATCTTGTCGTTGGCCAAGCCAGCCCAAACCACAACTCTACCTATACTTGAAGCTTCTAAATGGCCTAGGACAGCACTGGCACTGAGACTGGCAGGCCTGCCACCCTTCTATGTGAAATTCTTACTCCCTGAAACAGAGTGGCCACATGTTCTGGATTTAGCACTGGCCCATGCCAACTATTTCAGACTGTGTCTGAGATTCTTCGATGGAGAGCAGCAGATTTTGGCAGTAGAATCAAACAGGGCTATTCTAGCAATACAAATGACTGAACTTCAATGCTGGGGAACTCCCTCTGTCACTCTGCAGTGACAGGGATAAATGTTTCGATCTTGTGCAGTAGAGGTGGAAGGGTATAGCAAGCAAAAACCTGAGAAGTTCCTTACTCTAGTTCAACCTCTATCTTGGTTGTTGTAGTCCTTGCCCTTCTCATAACACTTGCTACATCCCCTCTTTGTTGCTAGTTCTACACTGAAGTATCCTAGCTAGGAACAGCTAACTTCCAAAAGAATGAATGTGGCCATCTGGAGAGGGAGGAAGACTAATAAGTAAGCAAAACTTTGCTTTTTTTTCAGTTGAACAAGCCCAAACCACCTGATATCAACTGTACAGATCAGATGGGGAACACACCACTGCACTGTGCAGCATACCGTGCCCATAAGCACTGTGCATTGAAACTTCTAAAAAATGGAGCAGATCCTAAAATAAGGAACAAGAATGGTGAGTACCAAATGAAAGTACATAAAGTGTTATGAGGAGACAGAAATTTAACAGCTTCAATAAATTATGTTACTTTCCGGTCAATGATCAGGAAAAGTCTTACAGTGCTTCACAGGCTTTGTATCACTAATAGAGAAAACCTAACAATGAGTAAATTGCAAGAGACTGAAAAGCTGTAGCAAAATAATTATCATATGTGCTTTTATTTTCCAAACTTATTAATTTCTAGAAAACTTGCCTGTCTTAACCATGAAATGTGCCTGGCTTTTGTTTTCTTGATGCTAAACATTGAACGCAGGTAACAAAAAAGTGATAAGATTGAAGATGTGGCCAAGACAGTGACTCTTCAGAAGGCAGCTTCTATAAAAGCACATCCAGGAAAACTTTATGCTGATGTTATGCACACTGTGAATTTGTAATCAGATTAAAAGTTCCGCTATCTTGATATTTGTGGATATTTTGAACTATTTTACCTAGCTGAAGAGCTGAAAACAAATAATTAAGAGCAAAGGCCTCCCTGTGGCTTGTAGAACTCTGAAGGACAGTTCAGTGCACTAAAGTTCAGAGCCTTTTTAGTCTTCTGCTCCTGAGGAACTTAATCTTCCCCAATTCCAAGTAAACGTACATTCTTGTGGGACCAAACTTTAATGGGTACACAATGTCAGAGTGATTATTTTTAAGTATGTCTAGGTTTATTTGCATCAGATTCTCATGCCTCATCTTGGTTACTAAACAGATCAGACACCCCTTGATCTAGCCCAAGGTGCAGAAATGAAACTGCTACTGGGAGGTAAAACTGGAAAGGTAGGAACTTTTGTATCAATTCAAAATGCCAAGGCTGTCTAGTTGAAGCTATCCCTACATGAGCTTTAATTTCTCTTCAGGTTATCAACAAACCCCTGAGACGGTATGAAGGTCTCCTATGGAAGGTATGTCTTAATTCCTTTTTTAAAAATACCTTATAAGATCTCAAAGTATGTTAGTACATCCTTTTTTGTACTTAAGTGAGAGCTGATGAATGAGTGAACTCTTCAATAATACATTTGTTAAATGACTTGACTTTAATCTAGTATATTGGGTAAATTATAGATGGGCTGACTGAAGCAGTTACAAGATTCATGGCATTCTGATCTTAACCTTGGTCCCTAAAATCTCTCTTCGTTTCCTGGTAATTTTTGTTGCAAAGATTTACTCTAGTAAGGTTTTGTTCCTTGTCTCTGTGGCAGGCAAAATGTTTTTGGTTTTGTGGTTTATTTTTTTTTCTCCTTTCTTGAATAGCTGTTTTAATGTTTAATAGTCTGTGATTAATATTTTGCCATAAGTTCACCACTTTCTGGAAAAGTCAAATAGCTGTTTAAAGCTTGGTTTGCTTTGATACTCAAGGGAATTATTTTTTCCCTCTTTAAAAAAAAAAAGTTTTCTAATTCTTCTACATGAATCCTTATTTTTTATGTTCCTTGATGAAACCTTTGAAGTTTTCCTCAGTGTAAATTTTCCTATTTATTCATTCACAATTGTAATATAAGGAACTGTTTTTAAACCAGAGCTACGTACTAAAACTTGTGAAAGGTTAAATGTTGTAGTTGAGTATCTCAGTGTGTTTTATTTCTCATTTGATCTCAAGGGAATTATTTTTTCCCTCTTTAAAAAAAAAAAGTTTTCTAATTCTTCTACATGAATCCTTATTTTTTATGTTCCTTGATGAAACCTTTGAAGTTTTCCTCAGTGTAAATTTTCCTATTTATTCATTCACAATTGTAATATAAGGAACTGTTTTTAAACCAGAGCTACGTACTAAAACTTGTGAAAGGTTAAATGTTGTAGTTGAGTATCTCAGTGTGTTTTATTTCTCATTTGATTTTATGAAGTAGAATTGTGTGGTGATCAACAACCTCTGTAATATTAAAAAGTGCAGCATTGTAATATTTTAGTTCTCGCTGAATAGTTGGGTATCTCAGTGTGTTTTATTTCTCATTTGATTTTATGAAGTAGAATTGTGTGGTGATCAAAAACCTCTGTAATATTAAAAAGTGCAGCACTGTAATATTTTAGTTCTCACTGAGTAGCAGGCTCAACAAAACTTTTGTCTTTAGGTATTTCCGAAAAAGAGAACAGCATTGTAATTGTAAAGTATTCTCGGGTTGCTGTGATCACCAAGATACGTATAACCTAAAATGTTTTCCTAATGACTGCTAGTTTTGTGTAATAGCCTTCAAGCTCTCAGACTTACTGGGAATAGTAACTCTTCAGCTATTAACCTTTGCTTAGGTATTTCCGAAAAAGAGAACAGCATTGTAATTGTAAAGTATTCTCGGGTTGCTGTGATCACCAAGATACGTATAACCTAAAATGTTTTCCTAATGACTGCTAGTTTTGTGTAATAGCCTTCAAGCTCTCAGAGAGAACAGCATTGTAATTGTAAAGTATTCTTGGGTTGCTGTGATCACCAAGATACTTACTGGGAATAGTAACTCTTCAGCTATTAACCTTTGCTGGGTTTGTTTTTTGTTTTTGTTTTTGTTTTGGTTTTTTTTTAATTTTTGTTTTAGAACTCACGATTTTTTGGTTGGAAACTCTACTGGATAGTTCTAGAACATGGAGTCCTTTCCTGGTATCGGAGACAGTAAGTTCTGTGTTTAAATTTGTGCAAAGAGATTTAAATAATTCCCATCTTCACTTTATTCAATCTCTTTTTCTTTCAAAGAGCTGATGCAATGAATAATGATCATCGTCAGGGATGTAAGCATCTAACACAAGCCGTCTGCACGGTAAGAAGTGAAATGACTTGTACTACTATTGTTTTTTATGTATTGGTGTTACATACCTAGATTATGAAAACTTCAGTTAGGTTGGTAAACATGTGTTTGTTATAAAAAAGGTGGAAAACTTGTGCTGTTGCAAGAAATGCTGGTTTTTGTCAAGCAAAATATTATATGTAAAGTGGCCATAATGCTCCTTCACTTCTTTCCAAAGTCTTGAAGAAAAATATTATATGTAAAGTGGCCATAATGCTTCTTCACTTCTTTCCAAAGTCTTTTAAACATAAGGCTTCCTAAAAGCAGGCCTCTTCAGTTTGGAGCATGTGATGCGAGGCTTCCTAAAAGCAGGCCTCTTCAGTTTGCAAAACAACTATTTGGAGCATGTGATGCAGAGTAGCAAAGCTGTAGTTCCTCCTGTAGCTGTCACTGGCTGCTTGTGACTGATTGTGTAACTTAAGTGGAACTCAGTTGGAGAACTGATCTATCCTGAAGGTGGCTTTTGGAAAACTTCCTTAAATTCCATTATGCTTGTGAGAGTCTGTTTTAGAAGGAATGAACAGAGGACAGCAGGAAAACAGGCCAGGTGTTGTTTATAACATGCATCAAAACTGAGGCAAAAACTTCTGAGTTAACAGTAATTCCCTACTTTGCTTACTCTTAAGTTTTGTCTCTTCTACCCATTCATTATACTAATTCTGTGTTTTCTCCACATTCCTTTAGGTAAAATCTACAGACAGTTGCTTCTTTTCTGTCAGATGTTTTGATGACACAGTTCATCGTTTCAAGATTCCTAAAAATAGCCTCCCTTCTCAAACTAGAGAGGTAATAATGACTCTTTATCAAAGGCTTTAAAGTGTAATAATTTGCATACCGTCAGATGTTTTGATGACACAGTTCATCGTTTCAAGATTCCTAAAAATAGCCTCCCTTCTCAAACTAGAGAGGTAATAATGACTCTTTATCAAAGGCTTTAAAGTGTAATAATTTCTGTAATGAATAATTTGCATACTACTTGCTATGGGTGCATTAGTAGTGGGTTCAGTAGCTTGATCATCAAGGCTTGGTATTATCAGTGCATATATTAAATCTTTCAGCACTACCATAGACTAAATAGCAAAAAAATGGACAGCTTGTCATTCTGCTTAAAATTAGTGCCACCTTGTTTTCCACCTCTGTGTCTGTATTACGGCTTCCTCTTTTTCTTTAACTTCTCCATGTGGTAAACCTCTATTGTAACTTCCTTCTGTTGCACTTTCTTTCATAGTTTATTATCCCGAACGAAATAATGTTCTACTTACTCTTAGCCATTCTCTAAGGTGACCTAATAAATTAATTTTCTTAAAAGGTGGGTCTGCTGTTGCACTTTCTTTCATAGTTTATTATCCTGAACAAAAGAATGTTTGATGGTATATTCTACTTACTCTTAGCCATTCTCTAAGATGACCTAATAAATTAATTTTCTTAAAAGGTGGGTCTGAAACAAAGAATATTTTTTTCTTTTTTTAAGGGCTGTTTGTAGTGTAGTCACTGTTGGACTTCTATAGGTATACTATCTAGAGATGAAGTAGGGGCAGAAGCAGCTGGAGTACAGTGTTCAGTTCAGGCTCCCCACTATGAGGGAGATGCAAACAAACTGAAGAGAGCCTAACAAAGGGTCACTAAGATGATTAAGGGGACCAGAGCATCTCTACTACTAGGAAAGGCTGAGAAAACTGGGACTGCTCAGCATTGAAAAGGCTCAGGAGGATCTTGGCAATGTATGTAAATACCTGAAGGGAGGGTGCAAAGAAGATGGAGTCAGGCTCTTTTCAGTGGTGCCTGGTGACAGGACCAGTGGCAGTGGGCATAAACTGAAACACAGGAAATTCCCTCTGAACATAAGAAAAAAATGTGAGGGTGACAGAGCATTGGCACAGGTTGTCCAGAGAGGTTGTGAAGTCTCCATTTTTGGAGATATTCAACAGCAGTATGGACATGATCCTGGGAAAACTGTCTCTAGATGGCCCTACTTGAGCAGAGGGGTTGGACCAGATGACCTCCAGAGATCTCTTCCAACCTCTGCCACTCTGTGATTCTATGAACACGACAAGAATCTACCTTTTAATTATAATAGTGCTTGAGGTTTTGTTCACAGAGTTAGTCATGCATAAGAAGGCAGTCTTTGTTCAAGGCACTTTTCTGTCTGAACAGAAACCCAAAGATGCAAAATACATCCCCTACAGTCTTTTCTTAATTGATACAGCTTTTCTATGTGTCCTTGGATAGACTGAGGTGTTGGTGGCATTTCTCCTTAAAGTTTGAAATACTAGATAGCACTCTGACCATAGAATATCTCGTCTTGAATAAGTTACAATTTTTGCAATCTATTTTCTGATCATTAAGATGTCTCATTTTATTAATGAACACCTTATTCACATCAGTAGCAAATTTTAATTTGTTCTTTTGCATGTATGTTGTTGCCTTCTGGGGATGCCCATTGAAATGTGTATTAACTCTGGCTTTTTCCATTCAGAGTTGGCTGGAAGCAATAGAAGACCACTCTGCATATAGCACTCATTACTGCACACAGGAACAGTTGAGTAGTGATGATGAGGAAGATGAGACGGTATCTGTTACAGACCTACAGGATACTCTAAAAGTATGTATTGACTACTGATGTGGCTCATGCACCTAGGCAGTTGCACATTGTACTGTTTTGTATTGAAATACTTTAGTGTGCTTTTGGCTAACATTTATGATTCTCTGTTTCTGTGGATGCATAAATGCTGCTTGTGTCTGCACAGCTTACTGCCATGTATTCCTCTTCGGACTGTTTGCACAAAATGGCACGTTTATCACAGCTGCAGGGTTGTGTTTTTCAGTTTTACCAGCATTACTGCAAGGTAGAAAGTTGCTTGAGACTTTCAGCCAGGAGAGGGAGCCTTGTGCACTGTACTTGGTGACACCAAGGCTGGAGGATAAAAAAGCTAACCTTCAGTGAGCTCGGCCTCTCTAAAAGAGGGAATGAAATGGTTTAGAAACGATTCTCTAACACCTCAGGTCATATTGGATGCATTGCACAGTGATTGTTCAGACCGCCAATGGAAATTAGTCTTCCTTGATCATTCTGGCATTCAGCCTGTGTTTCTTGCTTTTTGCCATATAAATACTTTAAACCCCTTTATTTTAAGGGAACGCTGATGCTGCAGTGCAAAAATCTTCATGTGACTGAACTCCAAGTAGCTTGTACAGTACCTTGTGGTACAAGTTCATGGTGGAACAGAGATGGGAGGATAACAGGTGCTGGCAGTTCCCAGCAGCCTACAGAAGAAATGGTATTGTTTGATAGATAACTGTCTCCAAGTTCAAATGCAGGCTTGGAATATGATCTTGGGTTGGATTTCTGCTGTACTTGCCATACATCAGTTAACCTGTGCGTTTACTTATTTTGGCCTTTGGCTTGTCAAAGAACAAGTAATGGCTGTCCTGGGTTTTCAAACTTTTTAATAAAAAAGGGAGGAATGTGTAAACAAGAACCAGTCAGCAATATTATGTGCACAAATACTCTGTCTGCTTGTGTGTCTTTGAAGGTAATTCAAGTAATTTCTTTCAGTTTTAACATATCAGTCTCTGTCACTGAGAATCTTTATTAAGGCTTAATTCTGTACAAATGTAAAAATTTGAGTATAGTTAAAACAATAAACATACACTTTCCTTAGAACAAGGCACTTCTGAACTAGCTATCCTTGCTGTCTTACAGAAAGCACAAGCATGTCAACAAAGACTCAGTAAAGAGATTTCAGACTTTCTTGCAATGGTTAAATCTTTGGATGCTACAAAAGGTAAAATTTATTCTTCTAAAATGCAGTTTGTTACCAGGCAACTAGTTTTTTCTTATAAGCAGCACATGCTTCAGTTTCACTGAAATTAAATTTTCAGGAGCTTGAAAATACGGAACTGTTTTCCTCAAAGAGATGAAAATAAAATAAAATTATAATAATTGTGAAGAATTAAGATTTCAGATTTGGAGAAAAAACTAAGAAGTATGTTGATAGACATTTTATTGGTGGCTGTAAATGTAGTGAAACTGCCTTTAGGTATAGTGCTTACTGAGTAGTATCATAGGAATATAATGTAGGGATTAACTTTCAAGGTTTTGAAAAATCAGTAATTGCTAGCTTATTGCAGAGCATGTGACCCCTGACAGGCACAGAGAGCTGGCTGTCTTATTCTACCTTTCCCCTCAAAAAACTTACTTGTAGTGACTAGAAACACAATGAAAGCTGAGGCATGATGAAAAGGGTGTGAAGTGAAATCACAAAACTGTACAGGAAACTGGAAGCACAGTGTGATGGGATGTAGTCCATAGACTTCTGCCATGAGTTTTATGCCAGATTTGAACTTTTTGGGCTTCATTTGAAATAATAACACTGAAATAAACAGCTGGATTTTTTCAGCGTAACTGCCAAAAAATAGTACAGATATCAAGGTGCCAGAGATTAGAACTTACTTCATGTAATGCCTTAAACATGTACAGAAGTTGCTCATGTATTAAAAACACAAAAGAGTTCTGTAAGAATGTTTAACAGTTGCTGCTTTGAACCTGAATCCTAGTTACATATTGTGACTAAAACTTAGGTATCTCAAACTGGAGAACAAGTTTTTTATCTGTACTCTGTAATAAAATAGCAGTTTTGGGAGGAAAAAAGTTCTTCCTCTTCTATCACTGTGTCTTTCCAAAAGGAGTCTAGAATACAGATTTTTCTCCATGTGCTACTGGGTGGTTAAGTTACTGTGTGGTATTATCGTATCTTACACTAAATGAACTTTTATTTCACAAAGAAAAGTAAGGTTTCATAAAACACAAGAGTGTTTTATTGGGAAACCCTTGTATTACAATAAAACAAATTCTTCACAAAAAGCAGTTGAAAATCAGTATGAGGTGAATAAAACTCCCTTTGGTAGGGATGTAGGGGCAGTTTCTCTGACCCCATATTGCTTACCTGAAGAACCAGGAAGGACATCAGCTTTTTTTTTTTTAAAACAAACAAAACCCAAACTACACAACTTGAGTAACCAAACCCCATAGTCAAGCAAAAGCTTTCCTTTCCTAGGAACCTCTAGTCTTGGCCAATAGCAGTAAGAAGTTCCTATTTTCCTCCTAATGGATGTTTGTAACATGATGGGTCAGTGAACTGTTTCCAAGTCCATGTGTAAGCTCTGTACTTCTCAACAGAGAAAACTGCTGCAGCTCACCCAGTTCTCACACTGGGTTGATGTGGTATCTTTAAAGTACTCAAGTCCTTTGGCTCCAAAAGAATGCAAATTTATGAGTTAAAAGTCCTTGCAGGTGGAATTTCTGCTAAAAGTTTTTGAGTAATATAAGAATGGGACCTGATATTTAAAATTCTTTCCCTTCCTGTCTCAACATGTGAGTCTAAATCCAGGTATCTTTGAGATTTATGCATATTATTTATCACAAAGATGCCTCCTGCTCTCATAGTAGGTGTGCTGCCCATACCAATTCCTTCTAGAGGTGCTCACTGTTCTTGATAGCTGCTCTAAGTAGAGACTTGTAATTTCAGTCAGTAGTGAGCTTTAGTATCAAAGACGACAGTTAGTGTGTGGATATGTACTGTATCTTGTCCTGCACAAACAGTGTAAGTTGCAGAATGAATTCAAGAACTGTCACTGCTGGACCTCCTGGTCTTTGTTGGTGTGACATCAACTTGAAGCACCTGTGTTACTAAATGGTATCAACTGATGCTGGAGTCTGCAGCCACTAAAATGAACACTTCTTTTAATTGCAACAAGTATGCTTCCTGAGGGAGTGGTTTGCTTGACTTCTGAGGAATTGCTGCACATCACAAAACTTCAAAGATTAACTGAAATATTAAATAATTTCTACCAGCTGATTTGATTATTAAAGTTTCCTGCTGGTTCTAAACACGTAGCCCCTTCTATAAATGGCCATAGAAGTCAGGATGCAAGGTGGCATTGCTCTGCAGGCTGTGCTACTTGTCCAGCTGACTCCATGAAAATAAGATCTCCTTCCCTTTTTATTGACCAGTGTCCTTGTAACTCTCCCTCTATTTTCCAAACCTAAATCTTCAGCTGCACAGTAGTAAGCTCTTTCTCTTCTGTATAATACCATGGCAGAAGGCGGCAAAAAAAGCTACAGGTTCTCACTAACTTATATTAAACCAATGCAGTATCCTTTGTATTTGAATTCTGACACCTGGTGACTTTGAGGCTTTTAAGTCTAGAAAGTGGTTAAAAGGAGGTTGTTGGTAGTCACTTTTCCAGGGTCTTGCTGCCTCAGCTTCCAAAGCTGTGCTGAAAGAGAAACTTGATCCATCCGTGTGCCACTTACATGAGTGCTAGAGGAAGGGTGTTAAAGAGAGAAGTTACATTCCCTCAGTGCTACTTTTGCTTGCCCTTTCCTCACACAGATCTTTACAGTGCACCAGCCTTCCTGTAGGATATAAATGTTATGGCTGTGTTATCTAGAGGAAGAAATAATTAAGAGAATACTGTAGTTTACAATGTGTCTACCCCCTGCTAACGCTACTAATTTTGTACTTTCAGGAATATCTTCTCCCCTCCTGCAAAAAGTTGATGTGGTCTCTGAAGTATCCCAGGAAACCTGTGAGGCCCTGGCTGACTGCCTCAACCTGTTCACGAAGCAAGAAGGGGTATGTATTGTGCTGTGTGGATCTATAAAGGATCTGAATAGCTTAGTGTATTTTGCTAGTTCCCTGCTTACCTGTTATAAAAATAAATACATGCCCCCATAGATCTTCATGTTGTTGGTAAGCTGTCCTTTTGCATCCTGAATGTCTGATGAAACTCATACTTCTAGAGAAAGAGTTGCTAAGTTCCCCTACAAAAGGATATTAGTATTTGTGTGTTCAGAAGAGACCCAGATTTTGCTTACAAACTGCTGCTTGTAACGTTCAAACTGAATGCCTGAACTCAATAAACATTTGCTTTGCTGATTTGAAGGTTAAAATATTGAGAAATTTCATCCTTTTTTTTTGTACTGGCAAGATGAAGTGTTAAACAGTATTGCTTCTGAATTTGTTCTTCAGACCATGTGCTTAGTGGGTGTGCGAATGCTATCTCTTGAACTTCTGGCTTTCCCAGTGACAAATATCTTGTATAGTGCTAAACATAATGCAAACGCTTCCATTTGGGAATATATGTCAAACTCATTAATTCCTGGCGTAGGAGATCTGGTATTTTTCCCCCTCTCTAGAAGATACCCTGGTACCATGGAATAGATTTGCTTTCCTGTGTTGTGATAACAGTAATCCCTCAGTCAGGCTCCTGTTGTCATAAGTAAGTTTCAAAAAGAGGTTTGTGTTGGTGTTGTTGGTCTTCCAGTTATTTAACAGTGAGCTGCAAACACTGGCTCCATTGTCTTGGTTTGGTTTAAGATTATTTTTTTTTTTTTTACATTCCTTTTGAAGCCTTTTTGTCACAAGTCTAGACTTAAGTTGAGTCAAGCTCTAGCAGAGCAGACCATGCATTGCTTTTTTACATTGATTTTTTTTTTTTTTTCCCTTCTTTCTATAAGAAAACCTAATATTAAAGTTGCCAGTTCCATTTGCAGATGAGGGGGAAATTGTTACAACAGTGGGTGTTTAGTGTTAGTTAGTATTCCTTAATTGTCTTGGCATCTTGCTTCAAGCCAGACTAAAATAGCTTTCCAGAGTGGAGTATGGCAAAACATATGGTGAAATTGTAATTTCACCTTACTTGAACTTGAGCAGTCTCAGTAGGTGTTACAGAGGCCTTATTTTAATCTGGAAGCACATAGGTTTGGGCACAGAGAGATAGGCTGAGGTGTGAACTTGAACTTCCACCACAGCTAGTGAAATCAGTCGGTCATGACAGAGGGAGATGATGTGATCCTGGAGAGTTTTGTCTTGGTATTTTTAAACTTCAAACGTGTAGGCTTTTAAAGATGTCATAAGCTCATCAGGGAAATTACAGCAGCAATCTCTTCCCAAGACTTGAACCCTTCTGGAAAGTTACGTTCCTTGAGCATTACTGCTCTTAAACCCACAGCATTTGGTTTTGTCATCTTTTTATAAGACAGGGCCCTGTTCTTTGCCATTCAGTGTTGATTTCTAAGTGGTAGTTCTGTTGGCATTGCGAAAGCAATGTGTTGGGTTCTGCATCAGCAGGACCTCAATTAAATGCTTTAATAGTCCTTTCAAGTGTATTGAATAGTAAAGCAAAAGTATAAAGTATCAAACTAAATATAAAAACACTTGTCTAAAATACTCTAATTAAAAAAATAATCTCTTTTTAGTGTTTTTTTTTTTTTTCTCTTGTGATAGTGATTTCAATAATGAAGTTAAGGCTTAGGTTGTAAATGCTTGGGAACAGCTGCTGTGAATGCTCTGCTGTTAACTCAGAACTGCCAAAGTACCTTCAGGAAGGGTTACTCTACGGCTGGTGTTTAAAAGCATCTTTCCTGCCCATCCGCTTGTCTCCAAGGCCCCTCTGGCTGTCAATAGACTGTTTGACTGCAGCTTGTTCTTACGGGAAGTCCCTGATAGGACTCTCTCCTATAATTAATAGGAATTAATTGGCCTACAGTACCTTTCAAAGGTATTGTGCGTGTACCATGAAATCAGATTCTTTCTCAAATGAAGGTTTCCTCAAGCTTGGTACCTTTTTATCTTGCCTCTTTAAGAAGAATTCTTTTCCTTCCAACTTTTAAATTGCCAGCATACCAGACAGAAGTCACTGCTTGACTAAGGAGGAGAGGCTGCTAACTTAAGTCAGGATCACCGCAGCGCTCGCGCTTTTTGCCTTTTAGAGACCTTTTGTTTAGTATTGCCCATCTCGGGGATTTGTAGCATAATTGTGTAATATGCAAATGAAACTTCTAATACGGTACTGGGGGGGGGGGGGAGGGGAAAAAAGAGATAAACGTTCAACTCGCTTCCCCTTGCGTTAGAAATGGCGCAGGAGCGTGATACCCAAACGCTCCATCTGCCCGCTCCTCCTCTCCCCCCCGGTGCCGCCGTGCCCCGGGTGCGGTGGCGGCGGCGGGGACGCAGCCGAGCGGTTGCGGGAGAGGGCGGCGTGGCGGGGTGCCTCGCCCGGCGGGCGGGGGAGCGAGCGAATGGGCACCGTAGCCCCTGTCCCCGGCGGTGCGGTGCGGTGCCGGCTGCGGGAGGCGGCAGCCCCGCAGCAGCAAAAGGCGTGACCTCACCGCTCCGCACGGCGGGAGCTGCTCTGACGCCATAGCGAGGGAGCGGGGCGGAAGGCGGGGGGGGGGGGGGGGGG
>NW_015090797.1:2513-168014 GCF_001431845.1 Calidris pugnax | reverse complement strand
TGGTTTCCTCCGCGGCCGGCGGTACGCGGGGAAGCGCGGAGCCTGGTTCCCGTTTCTCCGCCCTTGCACCTGCGCCGGGGCGCCCGTCCGAGCCCGCGGAGTGCTGCAAGGTGAAGGGGCCGCCCGCTGCTGCGCTACCGGCCCGGCCCGGCGGGGGCTGCCGCTGCCGCCGCCACACGGGGCGGGGGATCGGAGCCGCTGCCTGCCCGAAATCGCGTTCCGCGGTATGTCGTGTGCGCCGTGGGTTGGGTTTTGGGGTGGGTTTGGTTTTTCTTTTTTTTTTTCTTTTTTTTTTCTTTCCCCTTCTTGACATTGGGATGAGCCCTTCTGCGTCGGGCGGGGACGGTGGGGATGGGCACCGGTGCTTTTCGCCGAACGATTAAGGCACGAGAGGGCAAGAGGAAGATAACTCGGTTGCTTTAATCCCGGTGTTTATCGAGGCGGTTGTGTCGGAGCTAGTGCAACTTGAAACGTTTTCTGCAGTGACTTTGGCACAAGGTTAGTAAGTATTGTTTCGAAGCAGGACTTCCCTTGTACTATTTCTAGCAGATATCAGAACCGGCATTCTAAAAGCAGTTTGATTCTAATATTTTTATATTCGAGGGTATTTTTATATTTTTATATAGTTGTAGGAGAAGTTTAACTAAAGGTTTTTGCACGCTGTTATCTCTGCTAGATTTTCTGGATGAGTTTAAAATTTATCTCCAGTACTTGAGCTGCGTGTCCTGAAGCTGTGCGAAACTGATAGGAAAGGTATTCTTTAAGGAAATCATAAAATTTATCTCCAGTACTTGAGCTGCGTGTCCTGAAGCTGTGCGAAACTGATAGGAAAGGTATTTAAGGAAATCAGCTGCGATTTTTTTTTTTTTTTTTTTTTTAGCTTCTTCATTAACCGCTGCTAGATAAAAGTGTGCTGATGGGTATCCTGAGTCCCCTAAGTTTCACTTTTACCATCAAAGGTTATATTTAACAGTAAGTTAAAAGCTTGTATAGCACCAGTTTAGCACCAATAGCAGCAGTCTGTGGCTTTGATCTTCTTCCTTTGTTTGTAGGTGTTGTCATTCTTTCTAGGGTTTGGGTGGTTGGATTTTTTTTGTTTTTTGTTTTTTTTAAACAGAAGATTTGTTTACAAGCTGATGCAAAACCTTAACCGATGAGATAAGGGATTGAGAAAAGGTTTCTTCATTTCTCGGTGTAAAAGAATTGTATACTCAACCAAGTAGAATTTGTCATAACAAATTAAGCTTGTCATTTTTGCAGAAACTTAAGGTCAAAATACTGTGGGTCATAGTCCTTGGATTTAGTTATCTTTACCATGGCATAACTTGCTATCTTTTGTATGTATAGCCGACATACTGTAAACAAAAAAATGTGCATGCAGTTCAACTAGTAAATAAATATGAACTCTGGAATTTAAGTGTATTGTCTTAGTTTATTTCAGATTTCTTGGCAACATAGTTGAATGTCTAAGGGTTAGATGTATCTGTGTTCTTGTGAATGAATGCACGCATGCTCATTGGGATACGAATAGTTGTCTTCGATACATGACTGGTTTGTGGTCTGGATCTACTGCCTTACCAGATTGTGAATGAAGAAGGTGCCTGTGTCCAAGCGACTCCTTAATGAAGCTTTTTATTATCCATTTCCTTGTGGGGGTGGAGCTGAGGGGAGCAGTGATGACACTCTGCAAGCAGGGGAGAGCTATTGACGTGGATGCCCTGGGCAAGTCTGTCTGGAAAAGTCCCAGAGTCCATCAGCAGTCCTTTTCTGCCACCTGGCAATATAGTTTGGCTCTGTTAACCTGTCAGGAATTAGGAGCCTTTGGTGTGGGGAGAGAGAGATGAAGAGGGGGTGAGGGACTCAACTAAAATCAGGGAAGCTAAGAAAGAGGTTAATTTTATGATTTCTGAGCTAAGGTTGAGGAGAGCATCATGACTTGGCTGGCTGTTGGACTCTATGGTTCTAGGTCTAGTACTTAGCCCTTCAAGTCATGAAACCAGTGCTCTGCTATTTTTTCCTGGTGCTTAGAAACAGGTGACAGCCTGTGGGGTTTTTTGTTGTTTTTTCTGCCCCCCCCCAGTTCCTTTCAATCGCTAAGCACAACAGAGCAGTTCTGTTCTATTCTCCATCTCTTGCTGAAAGTAGTGGAAGTCAAAGCAAGTGCTCAGTGTGTCAAGGCTTTAGGCAATGACCGAAACAGCTGAAATATTGTTCAGCTCGCAAGCTTGGGGAAAGGAGGAGTGCAGTTTTCAGGCAGTTGATAATTGCATTGGGCACAGCAAGAGGTGTCTGGTGTTGAGAGACTTGAGGTATGTCAGTATCAAAGAAACCTTTATTGGCTGTATGAGTCTCTAACTGACTTGACCCTATTTCTTCCCCTCTCCTCCTAATGAGTAGAAACGTACTGGAAATACCTAGCACAGCTTGAATCTTGCTTGAAAGTAAGGAGTTAGTTGGAAGGTTCTCTGTGCTCAAACAGCTGCCCAGGTGAAGACTGTTTTATTTTTTTCCCCATACACAGAAGAGCATGGGATATATTGGAATGATCTGTAGGCATGGCATAAAGGAGAACAAAGCTACCGACAGGAAAGTCATTTCGCAGGTTGTTTCTCTTGCTAGAACATCAGCAGTTCTAGTTGATGATTCTTGCTGTACTAATTTTTGGGTGCTGAATATCTTTCACTCGTGCTAAGGCTCTAAAGATGAGATACATCAGAGGAACTTGTCAGTGAAATCTTTGCAGATAGCATAGTGTTCATCCTCTGGAACTACTTTCTTTCTGCCACTGTACTGCAGCCTTGCAGACAGAAAGCTAACTGCAGCTCTGTGAAGGCAACGTCCTTACCAGTATTACGCGAAGGAATTTAGTGGGGCCAAAGTATCTAGGAGATAGGGGAGTTAAAGAACATAACTTTATTTCAGAGACTTTCCTAAGGCAGCCAAGACTGAGTAAGTCACCAGGGTGGGAAGAGAAGCTAAGCAGTGACCCAGACAGAAGCTTGTTAAAATAATAAATACTGGGACTCCATTCAGGGAAAAGATAAGTAAATATTACTGCTTTTCTTTTATAAAAGGTTATTATGTGAGTTGACGGAATGCTTACGTTTTGAAGCGGTTGATAAGATCCTTGGTCAAGTGCCGCATACGAAAGGCTTCTGGTTGGCAGATGGGCCTGGCTGGCAGAAAGATGCCTGGATGTTACTATAGGGCACAAGATGAATGCTACTGGTCTTTGTAGTACAACAGGGTCCCAACTTCCCCCCCCCGCTGAAAAGTGTGCACTTCAAAAGTTAACCTTTTTCCCTTGTAGCTGGTGATACGTTTGAGTATAATGAATTGGCAAAGTGACATACTAGTTTCTAGTGACAGCAGAACTCTTGCTGGCTTGTAGCTCTACAAGCCTGAGTGAAAGCTGGTCCCACAACTTGTCTGAAGGCATTCTCCACTTGGTACTGTGTTGCACCACTAACCTGTTCTTGCATTTTCCAGAGTGGACTAATGCTTTTTTCAAAGTTCGGCTTGTAGGTTTGTTTTTTCTTTTTTTTTTTCTTTTTTTTTTTCTTTTTTTTTTTCTTTTTTTTTTTCTTTTTTTTTTTCTTTTTTCTTGGCAGTTGTTAAGTGGACTTGTGTAAGCTAATTTGGAATCCGTTCATGGGCCTCTAGGGAAACACTGTATAAAAACGTGTTAGGTTGAAATGAGACCCCTTCTCACTGGGCTTCTGCAGCTCCCACTCTTGATGTTTACTTCTGAGGTCTTGTCTATGACTTGTTTGGGGATTTCATGTTGTTTTTTTTTTAATGCAAAAACATGAAGAAAAGGGACTTAGCTGAGGCTGCAGGGAGGAAAAATCAAGCAGCAATCAAGTTTAATGGAATAGTATTTGATATAGTAAGCTTTGAAAATAGGAATTAGCAATTCTGTTTTCCGTGAATGTATTTGAAAAATGGTGCTCTTGTCTCTGTGCAAGCTGATAAAGAGGAACAAAACCAAATACATAATGTGGAAACTTTCTGCCTTTGTTCTCCTCACCGTCATGCTTGGAAAACAAACTGGAGTGAGCAGGGTGCACACTTTCATCCTTCTAGTGTCATTGTGACTTCATAATGGCATGTAAAGCTAATCAGCTTGTTTTCAGTGTTCTGGATTAATGTATATCTGAACAGCAGAGTTCTAAAACTTAGCTCCTGGACAGACAGTGTAAGGACTGGTAACGTTTCAGGGGAAAAAAAAACAAAACAGGAAAAAATAGCATTTAAGGCTGAACCCCTGTGTGTAGCACCCTATTTGTGAACCTTGTTTGCTGGGATTTTGCGTACAAGCGTGTGAGATACTTGACTGCAGCAGCAGTCAAATGAGTGGTCTGGTTTTGTCTCTCAGCTGCATAAAATATCAAAATGTTGAACAGGGTGATTGCAGTTACACACGTTTACTAACTCTCTGGAGACATACTCTCCTTCATGACCTTTCTTTCTTGAAACTTAGGGCTTTTATAATGCCTTTTTCCTTTTAAAGCTGATAAAAGTTAGTTTCCTAGAATAATAATTTAAAAACTATTTCTACACAAATGAAAAACAAATTTCATGTAGTCTGTCCCGTACTAGATATTAACATGTGCTTTTGAGGGAGGTACAATATTTAACTGTTTATTACCTATATGTTTTGTGTGAGGTTCTTCTAAAGGCATTGTCTTTGAGTAGCATAAGTAACTTAAGACTTTGTGTCACTTAACTGTTGTCAAATCTTCTTAAGTTTGCCATGTGGTGGGATTTTTGGTATGTTTTATTATTCCTCCTTAAATGTCAGTGATTTCAGATCTCTTGCCTTACGGCTTAGTAGGCTGTCCATGTGCAAATGTGTAACTCTTCCTTGAATAAAGGAGGTTGACTGAGTTTAAATTTCTGCTGGTTTTTGCTGTGTTTTTAGTTGCTATATGTTAGTCCCTTCTGGTTCCATGAAATAATGGAGTCTTCTAGCTATGAAGAAAGAAATGATCTCCCATTTAGACAGTATGTGTGTAGGGGAGGGTGTGTGGTCTTTTTTTTTTTTTCTTTTTTTAACTTTGGCTGGCCACAATCATAGGTTTTCAACCAAAACTGTTTCTTTCACTTTTTTTTTTTTTTTTTTAACTTTGGCTGGCCCCAATCATAGGTTTTCAACCAAAACTGTTTTTTTCCCTTTTTTTTTTTTTTTTTTAATTCAATGACCCCTTAGAGCTGATACCATTTTTATAATGGAGGTAAGTCATTGTGGAATTTGACCTCTTGTCTGATTTTTTTTTAATCTTGTGAACCGAGCATGTACTTGTTGGCCTCTCTCCCCACCCCTCACCCCGAGATTGCCAGTGACTTTAAAAGCTTATTTGGTTTTGATATTAATATTCAGAAGTGTGTTATCTCTGCTTGCTGTGCTGTCAGTGAAGAAATGCATTTCTATAATGCTGGGTGCTGAGTCACTGAGGTTATCACTGAAATTGGTAAATGGGCTGTGTTTAGAAAGTGCTTATGTACTGAAAATAAATCACATGTATTATAGTTTTCCTTGAAGGTAAGTTCCAGGCCTGGTCATCAAAGAATGTTAGTAACCTCTTTCTCCAGAGTGCTTGTATCATTCTTAACATCACCCACTTCTAAATGCATCGATAATTTCCTTTAAAAATAAGTGTATTGCATGTCATGTACAAACAGGAAATGCAGGCCTATGCTATCCTGCAAGGATAGCTGATAAGCACATGCAAAGCAAATGATGCTCTGTTTATAGCAAAGAGCTGAGCTGGATGTTGCCGCAAAGGAGTGGTAAGATAGAGGACCTCTTACAAATAAAGTGTATCCATTTGTTGTGAATATCCTGAAGGGTCTGGTATAAGAGGATGTCCAGCTTTGATCTAAGCATAGCCCTCATCTGAAAATCTCACCTTTGTAGAAAGCATTTGGGAGTGACATCTGTGATGTTTTGCTTGCATAGCTTTGTGTTAAGCTGCTTGTAAGATAAATGTGGATGCGGTCAGTGGTTTTGAATTGAAATACTTTCTCTCCTCTCGTACTTGTCACTGCGACATTATTAATGTTAAAACTTGGATATCAGTGCAGTAACTGTTGGATCCATGGGTACACTAAGAGATTTTGAGTATGCTTGTTTGAAGGAAGTCTGCAGTGTGCATCATAACATGGGGATACTCCTTAACTTAAAAGTAGAACAGTTTAGTCACAGAAGCAGACTACAAACTTTTTCATCTGATTTGGATATTTTTGTGTTGTCAAAGCTATACTGCTTCCACAACACCAGCTTGTTCAGATATGTTGTTTGACCTTTGACTAGAAATACAGCTTCCTGTTAATCTTGAAATTTGGTAGTCTCACTATTGCAGGTCCCTTTTTTTGAGTTATGATCTGTGATGGGAGAAAGGGTAGGGAGAACAAAACTGCTCTTGCCTTGTCTGGAAACATTCAGTTTAATTGGCCAGAGCATCAGCCTCTAGGCTCTGTGCAGGTCTGCTATAGCAGAATAGCATCTGCAGGAACTTGGAGGGTTTCATCTGGTAGGCATGAACTGAGGGGGCACAGTCATACACAGGGATTTTAACATTGTGGTGGGGAATAATCTTAAACTGTCAACATAATGGTGTAGCTTCTCTAGGTAATGTGTCAGTAGTTACACCTTTCAGGAAATGTCAACAAGACTATTAATTTTGGAATTATTCTGTGCTATGCCTGCAAATTGGATTGTCTATTGTTCCAGTGAAACACCTTGCTGCAAGGTCAGACAAATCAAATTGGGGTGAAAATGAGCTGGCTGAGCCTTGAAGACAGCCTGAAACTTTAAGACCATTCCATCTGTGCCTATGGACAGCAAAAATCTAATTTTGTCTGACCTGTATCTCCTCCGGCTCTAGAGCTATGTTTCAGGCTAAGGGCTAAACTCTGATCTCACGGAATAACAAATTGGTTGAGGTTGGAAAGGACCTCTGGAGGTCCTCTGGTCCAAACCTCCTGGCTCAGGCAGGACCACCTACAGCCAGTTGCCCAGGACCATGTTCAGGCACACCTTTTGAGTAACCTACAAGGATGAAGATTCCTCAACCTCTGTGGGCAACCTGTGCCAGTACTCAGTCACCCTTACAGTACAAAAATTGTTTCTTCATGTTTAGAGTGAATCTCCCGTGTTTCAGTTTGTGCCCGTTGCCTCGTCCTGTCAGTGGGCACCACTGAGAAAAGCATGGCTCTGTCTTCTTTGTACTCTGCCTTCAGGTATTTGTATAGAGATGTGCTTTGAGGCTTCTCTTCTCTAGCCTGAACAGTCCTTGGACATCCACACAGTACTTACGAGGTAGTACAGTACCATAGTTTTAGACCATTTCAGGGAACCATGTGTCATAAATCAGCTAATAATATATGGTCAGTGGTGTTTTTACTATTGTCTTTGTTCCCAATTTATTGTATCTAAAAAGCGACATATTGCTCTAGGCTCTCAGATCCTGCTTCATCTCGGGATGAAGAGAACTTTTGGTGTTCCTTTAGGCTTAGGCTTTAATCGTATTTACATCTACCTTCCAGTTTTATTGTAGCAGCCAGTGGTTTTTCATAGAATAATAGAATAGTTTGAGTTGGAAGGGACCTTTGAAAGTCATCTACTCCAACCCCCTCTGCAATGAGCAGGGGAATCGTCAACTAGATCAGATTGCTCAGAGCCCTGTCCAGCCAGACCTTGAAGGTTTCCAAGGATCTACCACCTTTCTGGGCAGCCTATACCAGTGTCTCACCACCTTCATTGTAAAAAACTTTTTCCTGATATCTAATCTAAATCTATCCTCTTTTAGTTTTAAACCATTACCCCTTGTCCTATTGCAACAGGCCCTGCTAAATGTCCCTCCACATCTTTCCTGTAGGTCCCCTTTAGGTATTGGAAGACTGCTGCAGGGTTTCGCTGGAGCCTTCTCTTCTCCAGGCTGAGCCACCCCAACACTCTCAGCCTGTCCTCATAGGAGAGGTGCTTCATCCCTCTGATCATTTTTATTGGAGAAGTTCATAAAAGGGATTACTAGAAGTTTATGCTGGGACCACTTCTTACCTTGGACTGTAGATGCTACTGGATTGCATGTTGGGGAGTAATAGACGATTTATCAGTAAATGGCTTTGCTACAATGTTAAGTATGTATCTCGGGGAGAAGCAGGCTTGGTTTTTTTGCTGGATTAATCTTTAGTTACTTTTTGCACAAGAAGGACCTGAATAGCAATGAGTAACACACTGAATTCTTGCAAAAAACTAAACAAAAAAAACAACAACAAAAAAATCACCCCACCAGATAAAGGTGTTTGAGATCATTCATAAGATTTGTTCTGCTGAGACTATTTGGATTATCTAGCTGTTCTACGTGGCAATGGTGGTGTTCTATAGTATCGCATTGTAATATATCAGTAGGTATCATATTTTGGGATAATTGTAATGGATTTAGGCTCTAGCAATTATTTCTAACAAAAATAAGAACTGGGTGGCAGTATTTCAGATTTCGTGCTCAATATAGAAATGTCATTTTGCTAATTTGATCTAAGGTTGTGAACTTTCAGTTTGGATTTCTGTTGTCTAGAGTGTGGTTATCTGTCTGTCCTAACTGCAGGATGAACTTCCGCACAACGTACTCTAATTTCAGGAAATGTCTTATCAGTTTACCCAGGGCTGGACTGATGTCTGCCGGCTGTTGCCTGCTTAGGGATAAGGTCAAAAGAGTGTCTCAGGAAAATCATCCCTTAGAAGAGACAGAGTTCTTAGTGCTGCAGGTCCTTCTAAAACCTCAAGTAGAAGTGGGATTTCTGCACTTGTGTCTGTCTATGAAGTCTGATTCTTTAATACTGGAAAGTTGAGAAGAACCCGTTCTGGGCTATAGCAAATTAGAATGCTTTCCGGGGTGGATTTTATTTGGAGATCAGAACTCCAGCTCTGCATTGTAAAACTCACTGATGACTTCTGGCCTATGTAGGAGTTCAACTTTTTTGCATTTTTAACTAGTTTGGGTAGCATCCAAAATGAAATAAAAACTAGCAAATAAGATGTCTGAGTTTTTCGTAAAAGCAAAACAACCGTACAGTGTGCATGTTTGTTTTGGAGTTGCTTTTTTGAAAAAAACTGTCCGTTATTCTTCATGAATAATTGACCAGATTCCCTATGCAGAGCTTGTAGAACAGACAACCAGCCTCAGAAGTGTTAATTTTTTAATAGGAAGCTGGTTCCACTCTGAGTCAACAACGTGTCTAGTTGTATAGCAGCACTAGTAAGCCAGTAAGAGCCAACAAAAACATAGCAAAAACATGACAGTTGCTTCAAAAGAGAAAACATTAATACACGCATTTGCTGTGATCCAGCTGGGAAGAAGTGGGGGGGAGGGGGGTTGATCAAAGTAATCAGTGGTGTATACCGAAAAATACTTAAGGGAAGTAGTTAGATCAAAACTGCCTCAAGATCTGTTTTTCAAAACAGTCCTTAAGAATAAAAAGGAAATGTTTCCTGTGTGTGTTCTTAAGAACCCTTGTGTCTTAAAGTCTGGTCTCTGTTTGTGAGACTAACAAACTTCAAAGATGTCCAGAGTCTCTCAAAGGGGAAAGACACAAATAAAGTCCCTACCAGATCCGAAAAGGTGCAGCAATACACTTTTGCAGTCGTGCTGGCAGCGGTAGAATTTGTCAGTTTGAACCAGACCCTCAGTTTGGGTAAGGTTACTTGCGGCGTATGCCTCTGAGGAAATAGGTGCTTAATCTCACTAGAGCAGCAAAGTATCTTTGGGGTGTGGTTTTTTTCTGGTAATCTTGTAGCTCTGCAACTTGAAACGAGCTTCCCAAACGTGAACATCACTGCTGATGTCATTCAGTCCCAGCTTGTTTTGGCATAGGCGGTTGGCAAATGTGAATAGCAGCCATATTTAATTTCAGCTTTACTCAGAATAGAAACAATACTTAACAGAAAATAACAAAATCGGAAGGCTTTTTGTTTGAACTCTTGATATTTGACCAATCATAGTACTGGAACATGAGTGGGGACAGAATGCACCCTGGAAACTGGCAACTTCTGCAGCTCTCAAACCTAAGTAGATTTCATAAGATTTATCAGTTTGCGGTTAAGTTGTCTAAATAAAATATTAAAAAGAAAAAACAAATACTTTTGAGGAGTACTTGGAATTGCCATTAAGTCTCACTTTAGAAGCAAACCAGAGAAAAGTCTTGGCCAGTGTGGAATCACTTTGAAGAAAGTTTCTCTGATAGAAAAGCTTACACCCAAGCTTTAAATCCAAAATCATCCTTCTAATCTGCAATCAGAAATTAAGTCTTTGCAGTTTCTTGTGCCTCCTAGACAGTTTCTTGGCTCAAAACTGCAACATTCTCTGCTGCTTAAAACTGCAGTGCTTCATCAGCCCCTGAATAAACAAACTTTGACATATCCAAATGTGGAAACAGGAGAGGGGAAGGAAAGCAGCGAGGTCTGTGTTGAGGAGGAAGTGTCACTGTCTTAGGAGGGAAAGGTGGGAGGCAAACAGGCTTTGCCCCTAGTGTGTGGATAGTTTGGAAACAATCCAGGCAGTCTTGAATTATGATTTTTTTATGATAGAGTTGTATGTTGGAAGAAGGGTGCTGATTGCTCTCAGCATCTCCAGCTCTTCTCTTGAAAAACTGTTCTCTTACTGCCTTGATGTGTGCCTGTGTTGATGTGATCCTGCCAAGGTCTGAGTTTCTTCTCTGTGGATGATAGCTTGGCTCTTGCTTCTAGCAGTAGTTCTACTATCTCTTTCTAACTTTTATGATGATATTGGATTCTTTCCTTCATTAGCAGAATTTTACTATTTTAATAAATCAAATATAGGGAAATATTATATCTCTGTACTAGGAAGAATGAAATCTAGCCTTTCCAAATAAGCCCTGCTAAACTCCTCCTCTTGAACTTTCAAAGTGAACGTTCGTTGATGACTAACAATGAAACCTTGTGTTTTCTATGGACCGATTGAGGCAGAGTCTTATGACTTGATTTACAAAGTCTTTGGTTTCTTCTATAGGCTTTGAGTTGGGATGTAAGCAAATAGATTACCAGGACTTGTTTGCTTGTATGTATGGGTCCTTTCAGCCTTTGCACAAAAAGAAATTTTACTAGTGATGTTTCCTGTATATGGGTCTGAAAGGAAGCAAAATGTTACATTGGCCTTCTGAGCTTTTTCTCTGTTGAATTCGATGATCTCAGTAAGATGTGGTACTCTGGTGCTGTGGAGTCAGCTGGCCAGGCTTCCGAGACAAAGGCTGATGCTGTCTTGTGATACGGTAAGTAACCCTTTACCTATCATCGGTGAGCTCAGCTTACCTCCTTGATTAACTGATTGCGTCTTGTTTTGCATTTCAGTAGTTGCACCAGCAGTAGTTCAAGCCACTGGCAAGTGCTATCTAACTATTCTATTTTTAACTAGAGATCTGATAGATCTCTGAAGCCAGGTAAATGGTAAGCTTATAGCACAGAGAGAGAAAGCCTAAGCAAGAAACAATGGTTGAAGTAAAGCATGACTTTTTGGATGAGTCCTCTGTACCCTGGGGTGAGCCAAGGCTATGATGAAGTTTACAAGAGCTAGTTTACTCCAGCAAATGAAGAGTTATGATATAAGGTCTTAACATATATTAAGATAGCAGATGTTGGTCACAAGTTCCTTGTGGTTGGTGGTGATGGGGAGTGGTGAGTCAGCAGGGGCATTTTGTGTGGAAAGGCCTACATGTAAACAGATAAGAACTCTGAAAGTTTTGTATTAAATGTTTACATGCTTTGGGGCTTCAGGAATCTAGTGATGGGTTCATGAAACTGATTGCATCTGTTTGGGAATGCTTTATTTTTGCTTTAATGTGAGCTGTCACACTTGCAGTTTTACGATGTGTCATATGAGTATTCATAAAGCACTTGTTCCTTTCTCCAGTACTTCAAATACCTGAGGCATACTTGCAAAGAAGCATACTGTAACTAAAGCTATTCCTGTTTTTTGGGGGTGGAGGGGGGTTTTGAGAAAAGCAGGTTTATACATATTCATATCATATACTAATGTGTACTTAGTGGGAGTTAAGTCCCATGAGTAGAGGTAAAAATCAAGCATGTTTTTTTTAAACTTTCTTTCTGGAAAACTTCCTCTATTGAAGCTCAAATGTGGTTAAAACTATGAGAACTCCACGTGAGAGCAGCTGGTTTCAGTTTTCACTTCAGTTAACAGCTTAAGCAACAACTTAGTCCTACTCTAGGTAGCAGAAATTCTAAAAGCACTTTTTCATAGAAACATATTCTGTAGAATTAGTGCTTCAGTAGTGTGCTTCAAAGTCAGTTAACAAAATATATAGAACTGTTCTATTTCTAAATAGATAGGCCTAGGGGAAGATACTCAAAGTCTTTACATTTCTTCCATGCTGAAATAAAAAGGCACATTCTGTTCAAGACATAGAGGCAGACCTGACTTCTTCTCAAAACTACGTAGTTCTCATTCTGCATTAAATGTAAAAGAATAACAGATTTACTCAGCACTAGTTTAAACTGGTCATCACAAAGAACTGGCTTATGCAAGGAGATGGTAGCAATAGGGACTGCATTGTGCTAACAGCAAAATTGCAGCTATGTGAGCTCGTCTGTTAGAACAGACAAACAGTGTACGTTATCAAAGGGTCTGCATGGAGGTTTTGATTTGCGCTGTTAGGCTCAGATTTTTTTGGTAGAGGTTTTCATTTGGTATGAAGATCACAGAAGAAGGGAAAGAAATCTTTGGATTCCTAGTGCTTCCTGTGAGTAATTTTCCATATTGTAATGTGTTACAACACAGCGCTTTGTAGGTTCTGTCTTTCAGGATAGCATGTCCTGTTGGGGTAGCTGACCCTCGAAATTAACACTTTCATACAAGTAGGTACAGTCTGAAACAGATGTCAGGTTTGATTGGCATTTACATCAATACAGAAAGTAGGATTACATTTCTTAGTGTCAGGAGACGTCCACAGAAAACTGACAGTTCTACTGTAGCAGTGTTATTCTAATTCCTTGGCTATATGTTAGTTCCCAGCCAGGTGTTAGACTAGCCCTTAGCTTGGCTGCTGAAAACTTGCACCTTGTGCTTGTGCTTCATGGCAAATGTCCCATAAGCGGTGACGTTTTGGGGAGGATGGAATTTCTGTGGCAGTTGGACAAAGCCATTCATTTTGAAAACCAAAACCTCGCTTGGGAGCAGTCGGAGGCATCGGTGAGCGGTGTCAGGGGCTGCTTTCCCTGCGGAGCAGAACTGGTACGCACCGTACTGGCAGAGCCTGGCTTCAGATCCCCTGGTGGTTGCTATGAGAAAGAGGTGGTTCTTCCTTCCTACACAACTCGGAAGTCTGCATGTTTTGGGCATTCTTATTCCCAACGCTGAAGTTGAGTGCTTTTGAAAGTAAAATTCCACTAAATTACACTGCAGTGTTGTGAAGTGTGTCTTTTCTCTCTCACAGTCCAGGAGAACCCAGAGCTAAGGTACGCTGTCTTTTCATTTACTGTTCTAATGTTAAAGGCAGGTAGCCTGACATATTGTTAAGGTGTCTTTATTTGTTCTGTGCTTTGCTTGCTGTATGTTGTTTTTAGGATTTACTTGGAGCTGCAATAGCACGTTGCTGAGATGGTAATTTATTAGCTGGGCATGCAGTGGTGTGACCCTTTCCTACCCCACAAAAGTGCCACTGTTGTTGGGCATTAATTTAAATTAAAAGCATCCAGCACCAAACAAAGGAAGTATTTTGTGTATTGTACTGCAATGTCTTCAGGATGGACAGAGAAGCCTTGGTTACAGACTGCCGCTGATATAGTTCAAGACTTCAGGCTTTAAAAAAGAAAAGGGGAAAAAGAAATGAAAATAGTGGTTTGGTGCATGTTACTAGTCTCCAACCTACCTCATGGAAGCTGAGGGTACAGAAGGGAACGAGACTGATATTTGTTATGCACAGACTTTTTGATATTTTGGAATGGGCACGTGAACTTTCTGCTAGTAATGTGCAGTGAAGGAGTTAACTTTTAAACCATGCTCTTGTGCTTCACAGGATTTCTCATGGCATGGAAAGACAATAAAAGTGTCTGCAAATAAGCCTGTTCCTCTGCTGTCAAAAAAATAAATAAAGGTCTGACTGCTACAATAATATAATTCTACTATTTAAACTCACAATTCGGTGCTTACAGCCTGAAGGACTCAAATGTTTATGGGAAGCTGTTGGAAACAGATTCCCATTCAGTTAAACCAGAAGTGAAACCAGTTGCCAGAACTTGAATATCAGACCACTTTAGCTAGAGAAGTATTTTTTTAGAAAAAGAATTTGTTGCACTGACCTACATACTGAAGTCTTATTGGTTCTGTGTCAGTGTATCAGGTTATAGCTGTGTCTGTAGCTGTAAGGTTAATGATTGAGTGATTGTTTGCTTCTGGGAGACAAAGCTAGATAATTTCCATCAGTATTTCTAAATCGGCAGTTTCACTATAATAATCTTCGGTGAAAAAAACAAGACTGATCTTAACTGTCAGCACAAGCCCAACTTTATTGATAACTGTTATTGCTGTTGTGCAGAATAGCTCCTGACAAAGGGTAATGTGGGGAGCCCGACCAGTTGAACATTGGGCACACTGGAGTGCTCTGTGCCACTGTCCCTGTGAAACTCTGTGGAGAGCTTGTAATGGTGATGGTGGCACTGGCATTGTGGGGACCAGTAACAGGGACCAAAAGGGTGACAGCCGTTCCGTAGCTGGAGGATGAGGAGCTGAACCCAGTAGGCTGTGCATTGCTGTCTGTCTCTCGGGTCAGACACCACTACCAAAGGTGCAGAAGCCACGGCTGTATCACAAGCTGTGCCTCACGCAGGCTGTCAGTACAGTGTCTCTTCTGATATTTTCCTGGGTATGCTCAGACTGCATTTCCAGTGCTGTGTATACACTGATACCTGCGTTATTTTTGTGTGATATTTACTGTCTTGTATGAGTATTTCTGTCGCTGTGTAAAATAGTGTGGTACTCGGCTAATGCAACTTCACGAAATCAGATGATACTCCACTGAGAAACACTAGTCTATCTGCATCCAGTTTAACAGGCTGAAACATGTATGTTTCTGAAAGCAGGTGTTTTCTTCATCATTTCACACTTGTCTTCCTGCTTTATATGTAGGTCCTAAAGATGTAGTGTTGATAAGCATTTTTAAAACTAGTCTGGAGGTTCCTTCTGTAGTCTTGCAATTGATCTTGTGCTGGGACACTGAAGGAAGACAGCAGGGGGAAGAAAAAACTTTGGAAATGACACTTCAGCTTTATCCCTTTTCCCAAAAATGGCAGTGGAGTAGCCAGGAAGATGGAATCATTCACCTCAGAACTTGATCATTGGTCGAGTCTTGTGAAGGAAAAATAGATGGCAAAACTATGCACGAGAGCAATCTAATTCTTACATTTTGGGAAAACCCATCACTCAGTTTGTCAATTATATTGTTCAATAAACTTGTGCTTTGAAAATAGTGGCAATCTACCTGCGTATTTCTTGTTAAGCTTGGAAGAATGGAGTGTGTGGTTCTAGAAGAAGAAAACCAACAACAACAAAAAACCCAACCCAATAACAACTTCCCTCCCATCCTGCCTTTACAGTCAAATTTAATGCAAGAAGATTGCTTACATGCAAGAAACAGCATGCTTACTTCAAACAAGGTTATTTTCTCCAGTGATACCTGTATTAAGTAGTAGAGTATGTGAAGGTTATACTAGCTGAGGGCATTGCTTTTCTACAGGTGAAATCAATTAAATAATGATAGTAGAACCATCTTTTTTAGTACTCACATTGACACTGTAGAACCATGTGGGTGCTTAAGATCATAGTATAGTTGCAGGTGGTATTTCTAAACCACTGCCTTCAAAGAGCTGCTAGTGTACACTCTCACCCTTCACCAAGTACTGGGCTGCAGAGGTTTGTAGAGCCATCTCCACACTCTCTGAACATGTGTGTCCATCCCACAAGCTCAGTACTGTTGACACAAGTTTTATATTGGACTTAGATCTCCAGCCCCCAACTGTTGAATTAAGGTTGCTTTAAAACCAGTTTTAAAACCAGTTTATTCACATCCTTAAGGTTACCGGCAACAAACTTAAAACATGTTTGGCTCTTGTTTTTTTTTCCCTTAGCTTCTGGCTAGTGTCGTGCTCCTTATATAACAGATGAAAAGCAATTTTTTTTGTTACCTGCTAGTAGTGTGTAATTGCTGTGCTAATAAGTGTTTAGCTAAGAAGTCTGGAAGTACACAGAAAAGTGAGCCTTACTGCAAAGCTGGCTGTTTATTTTCCAAAAAGGTTATTTTTCTGCTACACCTTCTGCAATACTGTACGGCTCTACATTCTGATAGGGCAGAGGAACCTTAAAGTCAATAAAAGACTTAGGGGTGGGGATTGTTATCTTAAGCCTATATGTGTTGTTGCTTGTTTAGTCACACTACTGTGCTTTTGGGAGAGGCAAATAAGGTTCATCTGGGTTCTGTTAGATATATTTAAATTTTTCTTTCAACATTGAAACTTAAATTTTAGGTAAAGATTTAAATCACTCATAGTATTTGTCAAAACAGAACATAATGGCATCCAGTTCAATACTGCAAAAAAATTGAAAATACAATTTTAATAACTAGTTTCACTTTGCTGTTCAATAAGAATGAAAAGTACCATTTTACTTTCAGTCCTTTGCCCTCCCTCTCTCAGGAGAGTGAAAATAGTGATGCTGTTTCTCTAGATATGGGCAGTTCCTTAACTATTCAATAGTATACAAAATGTAATCTCTGCAGAAACGGCTCAGTAACAGATCTTCTGCAGAGGCATGTCTGATTTGTATGAAACATTGCAGTAATTGGCTTCCCTAGTATTGTCAGAGTGAACTTTAAATGAAAGTGACAGTAACTAGTCCAGACTTTTTTTCATTTCATTCAGGGTAAAACTATTAGACAGTAAGTGACTTACTGGTTTATTGCTTTCAATTAGCAGCCCAATTTTATACTCTTTTAATTATCATTTAATTGGATTGCCCCTTTACACTTGGAGCCTGGCAGCCAAACCAGCTGGTTTGATATTTGTCACAACTGAGGGGGTGAAAATTTCTTCCATAAATCTTTCTCCAGAGGATATGTGACTGATAGCATAGAAACTCTTTGCTGGAAGTGGCAAATGTGCTTTAATATCTCCTCCTTAGCCTCTAAATTTTCACCCCCTCATTTGTGCCTGACTCTGAATCCACTATTTGAGTGGTTGTTACAACTGCGGGGGCTGAAGCCTCCAAAGCAAAACTTTCAAGTAAAATGTAACCAGATAGGACTTACGAACAGTTCTTAAATTAGATTCAAAAAGGTAGTGTTGGTATATGTGTAAGTTGCTTAGGAAAGTGTGTAAGTTGTCCCTGTAACCGTTCCAAGAGATTAATTGTCATGTCCTTGCATGTTCTTAGTGGAGGGGGAATTAGAGTTGTAAACTGACCTTTGAGAGTAAACCGGAGGACAAGGCAGGGGTTGGGGATGCTTTTAAAAAGGGACTGGGAGGGAGAGAGGAAGAGAAAAGAAACAAGTGGATGGTTTAGGGACTGAAAGAAGAAGTGGCATGTTGAAGCCTTTGCTGGGCTGGGAGAAAAGGCCCTTCCTGAGCTTCCTGAGCTTTCAGCTGCAGCCTTTTCCCCTCCCCAGCAGAAAGAGGAGGCGGGAAAGCACCAGCAAAAAAAACCCAAGGAGGAAATAAGAAGGACATGTTGCTCTCCCATTATCAGTCCTGGATTCAAGATGTGGATAACATCATCCTTGCTGACTGCATGTGTGGGCACTGAAAAAAAAAAAAAAAAGTCTACCATCTGGTGGCTGGGCTTCAGGGGTTTTTTGTCAGCTTCTGGCTCCTCTGTAAACTGTTTTGGGAGTGGGGAGGGAGGGCTGTTTATATCATTGTTAAATCAGTTCGTAGAGGAATCTCTTTTTTTAACCGTCTTCTGTAATCCTCAAGGTTAAATGTTTTCAGCTCATAGTTCAGTTGCAGTTATTTGTAGCTGGCATTCACATTTGCTCTGTAATTCAATTTAGATGATGCTGCTTGGCCCAAATTAGAGCAGACTAGTACAAGGAGGTTGGTGTGTGTAGAAACAGATCAGTAACTCCATAGTTAAGGTCATCCAAGCAGACTTGTAAGTATTCCTCCTCAGTTTTAAGGTATGGTTATCTGGCTTGAATTTACTGTGGAGCTGTGATTTATACTACCAGATCTTATTTGTCAGATTCCTCAACTACTGAAAACACTGACTAACAACCTTGCTGTCATCACAGAAATACTGTAATATTCTTATTAATACATACGATTTCAGTTCCAGCTGTTAGCCAGTTATTTATTTATTAGAGTCTATTTTCTGAGTAGCTTCCAGCTACACATTCTTTGGAGAGATGAGATTTTATTCATACATGTATCTACTTATAGGTGAGGAATTTGAAACTGGAGCATGAGCAGGAGAAAAACAAGATCCTGTCAGAAGCATTAGAGACGCTAGCTACCGAACACCATGAACTAGAGCAGTCTCTGGTTAAGGGATCTCCGCCTCTCAGCATCATCAGTGAAGAGCAGTTCTACGATGCTGTTTCAGGTCAGTAACAGTGTCCAGAATGGGAGTGTGTAAGCCAGCATGTGTGTGGTGAATGTGGTGGGGGTGGTGAGGGGGTGGGAAGAGTCTCAGTTTGAGTGAAATCCCTCCCTTTCTAACATGGGACTAATTTTAGGTGAAAACTTCCTGTGCTTTATGAAGGAGCCTCTAAAATTTTGCCTGAGTTCACCTGTAGAATTATATTGTTTCACCTTCGCATGACAAAAAGTTACAGAACAGGGCAGTGACAAAAGGTCTGATTAGTTGGGTGTCTACGCCCTTTTTTTTAAATAGCAAAACTCAAGGCTCCTATTTTAGGAGATGTAACTGTATCTCGTAGCCTTCTGACTTGCTTTCTCCATGGTGGTGTATGTTTTTTCTTTTGTTGTGTTAAGATGGAGCCATAAAATCACTAGTTTTGAGGCTATTTCACTTTTGTATACCTTAAGCATTACAGGTGGAAGAAAAGGATGAATAAAATCCTATGTGCATTTTTAGAATATCTTCTCTCTCCCTGTCTGCTCTTCAGTGTGTTTCATATTTTCATGTGCAGAACATGCAAATGGTGGCTCTGGAAATCTCTGAACTGCGTGGCATGGTTGGATAGAGAGGCAGTACATAGTGCAGCTCAGTAGCAGCTCTAACTGGGTGATCCTGCAGCGCGTGGCTGTCTACAGCTATGAAGGATCTAGAAGAGCTTGCGGGTGAACAGAGTCTAACTGTAGCAAATAATTGGATATGAAGGATCTAGAAGAGCTTGCGGGTGAAGGTGAACATAGTCTAACTGTAGCCAATAATTGGGTAGTGATGGCATACTTCATGAGCAAGTACAGGGTTACGTCATCTGTGAGCTGAACTATCTGGTGCTTCTGACAGGTGAGGAAAAGCAGTGTTCCCAGAGTCCTTGGTAGGTGTTCTACAGTGCACAGCTTAAGCAGAGAATAGAAACAGGCAAGTGGAGTCTATGCTCAAGTATAGCACTAGAACAGGAACATACCCGCTTGGCAGAGTAACAAATTTATCAAGGCTTCAAGGAGGAGAAGAGGTTGAGGAACGCTAGAAACAGGTTTTTCAACCAGAGTCAAAAGAACAGTTCTGCTGAAAGGCCTCAGGCTCTTCTGCCTGTCGAAACAAAGCAGAGAATAGTGGTTTATCTGGTGTTGCTGGAACGTCGTCTCTCCAGCCAGGCTTGCTTTGTGTGTGTGAGAGAATATTCAGCTTTAAAAAGCTATTGCTCTATACATCTAGCTGACCTGGTCTCTAAGCCTTCTTGAATTAAAGTGTCCAAAGCCTCCTCTCCAGTTGGAAGAGGTAGTTAATTTTGTCACTTGAAGCCACAGAGAAATGGCATCGAGTGGATTTACTTAATTGTGGAACTTGTTGAGTATATATATTTGTGTATTTATGTATATATAAAACACATATGTCAATTCTCTCCCCTTCAGGAGGAGTTATGTAACATAATTCATCTCAATTACAATTTAAATAATTTTCTAGGACAGACTCAGTTTCTTGATTGTCAGCTGCATCAGGCTTGTGTTAGATTTTCTTCTCTAGGTTGTTCACATTCCATGCTTTGCAGTGATTAGGGTCCTCTCTGTCTCTGAAGCCACATGTTTGGGGGAAGGACAGTGATTTTTGGGGGGGGAGGGGTAGAGAAAGGGTAATGTGACATACTTTCCTGGCTGCTGGATGCATGTTATGGCTTTCACTGTAAGCACAAAAGGAATGGGTTTTTTGTGGGTGGGGTTTGGGGTGGGGTTTTTTCAATCATCACTGGGATCTTGGTAGTAGGTTTCAACCCTCTTTCTTTTCTGCCATGTCAACTAGAAGGCTTCTTGTCTCTGTATGACTAGAATACAATGAGGGCAGAGGAGCTGGGGATGTACGGCCCTGGCTCAGAGTTTGGGAATGTGGGTATTCTTTCTTGGGCTAATGAGGCAGGGGATATGATAATAAATATTTTCATAACAGAGAGCAGTAACTAGGCCTAGTTGTCAGAAGCTAAAAATTTCTATCATCAGAAATCAAAACTACTAGGAGTTTGTCTTCAAAGCTTTTGCTTAGCCTGATTTCCTATATGATGGTATTTTATTAAGTTAAACTATATTGATTTTGGACAAATACACATGAATGAATTATATTATTGGGCTGTATATGAGACTGAGCAATAACCAATGAGTTTTAACAGGCTGATGTGACAAGTTATAATGTCTAACAGTGGAAAAATGCCAGTACTTCAAAAGTATTTTTTCTATTGGGATGCCATTTTTTCTAGATACAGTTCTCTGAATTTTTAAATCTCCACCGTAGGAGTGAGTTTAGAAGTGTTATTGCATAACTAGGCTTGCACTTTGAGCTGAAGAATTGTTAGCTTTGACTTGACAGGTTGAAAGAAGAAGTCACTGCTGCTTTTGGTTTGGTTTGGTGGGGGTTTTTTTAAGTTTGACTTGACAGGTTGAAAGAAGAAGTCACTGCTGCTGTTTGGTTTGGTTTGGTGGGTTTTTTTTTTAAATAATGTTGTTTGCATATTAGATACTTCTGCTTGTTTACTCTCAACGAAAGCATCACTGACTGTGACATTTCAGAGCAATGCAAAACTTTTCAAACAGGCTCTTGAACAAGAGTTATATTAGAAAGGATATGCTCACAGCAGCAGCTGCTTGTCCCTATTTACCATGCTCTAATTCACAGTGTAGAGCAATCTGATTGCATGAAGCAGCCTCCTGAATGAAGCTGAATCAGAAGGTACAGTCTGGTTGCTATTGGACACTGGTAGGAGAGTAGAGCTAATCTGAAGAGAGCACCACCAGAAATGTGTCTAGTTCAAGTGTTGAGTCCTCAGCACCATCTGTTTGGCTTGCAGATCTGCTCCGACTGAGCCAGGCTACCTGCTAATGTTGGCACGGTCCAATTTGGTCACTGATAAATCTGTGTTATCTTCTTCTGTTTGTAGAAATCGTAGGCACCACTACAGAAATATTCTTTCTTTTTCAAAACTGGGGTGAGGAAAACGTTTGTAATGTGGTGAGATTGCTTACTGATGTAGTAGTTTATTTGCTGAAGCCTCTCCTCTCTTTATTTTTAAGTGACAATGCTGTTACCAGTGCTTTCTGACTGTTCTGGTAACTCCTGAATCCCTGTGATGGGAGAGGCACTAACCATGAAAGGCAGAAACTACAGAAAATGGGAGTTTCTTCGAACTGCCAAAGCACGGTAACTAGTGTCAAGAACAGCGAAGTGGAGGGTGTTATTAAGCTGAACTCTGGTAGCAGTAGGTCAGTTAACAGTGCTTCCTGGTGCGCTGATCCTCTCCTCATGGGAGTGGTAGAAATGTGTAATTAAACTTGATAGCACATGGAGTGCTGGGGCTCGGTTTCAGGATTGAATGCTTAACATGTGCCAACGTCGTCTTCTATGTTTAAAGCAGGGTGGGGTGGAGGGGGTGGGCATTGGGGAAGGGAAGAAGTACTAAACCAGTAGCAACATTTAGGAAGACCGATGGCATCTCCTAGAGAGCTGGAGAAGTTATTAGCTTTGATTAAGTGTACAGACTTACAGGAAGCATATGAAAACAGAATACAAATGCAGAGTTCATCCGCAGTGCTGAAAAATGGCTAAACATGTCAAGAATTAAAGGGTGAATGTACTTGATTTTTGCATTGCAGATAAGATTCTCTGATTATATGCAAGTAGGTCTTCCCAAATTGGGTGTGCATAGAACTGTCCTGATTTTTCTCTTTGACAGGTTTTTTCTGAGAGGTGGGGGTTTTCTGCAAACACAGCTTCTGGGTGTGTTGAGGGGGGTAGTATTGGTTTTACATAGATGCAGTCTTACCATAAAAACAGTTATTTAGCTACAGGAATATTTTGATAATACTAAAGCTAACCTGACATAGTACAGCTTCAACTGTTACGTACCACTAATAGGTTCTGTGTTTATAAATAATGCTTCTAAACAGTACAAGAAGTAGTAGTCTTGTCCTGTTGGCTTTGCTCTCTTCCTAGTTTTTCTTCAGTTATCAGCTCACTTAAAAGTAAAAATTGTACAGAAAACATAGAAACTTACTGCCCTTCCTTCCACATTTAGAGTAGTTTGTCAATTGGCTTTTTTTGAACGTGTATCAAAAATACTCCAGCCTCTGGATTTTAATATAGTTAAAAGAATGAATTTAGTTATCTCAGAGGAATGGGAAACACCTGGGCAGAATTCAGACCCAGCCTTGCCAGTGGCTAAATGCTACCTTTGTCAGGTATATTTATTAATCAAATGTATTGGCCAAACTTTTCTACCTGGAACTGAAAACTTAACCAGTTGTTGCGATAGGATATGAACTTCCCTAGAGTTAAAGTTCTGTCATTGCTTCTGCTGTTTCCCCTTCCTCTCCCACTCTTGCAAAATGTGGCTGGTGTTTTCACTCTTACCCTGACACTTCAGGTTTTATGAGCTGGAGAGCTTCCTAGTCAGCCTGATCTTGTCTCAAAGATCACTCAAATTTTGGCTTCTGAACAGGGACTCTTATTCCTTCTCCCCCCTCCTCAGCCCACACCCCCTTAATTTAAATAGAAAAAAACCCTCATTTTCTCCTAGTCATCTGTTTGACAGCTGCTCAGTAGCAACTTGTGAATATAAATCTTTTTTTTGCAGTGACGGGGGAGTATGCAAATCTTAATTCAGAAAAGAATTAGCTGCAAGTACACAGGGAAAAGCTCAGTTTGAGTTGCATGTTGATCTATGCTCACAGTATAATACTAGGCTTGTTCACCCTGACACATAAAACTCTCAGGGTTTATAAAGTTCATTGGGTCAAAGGAGGTAGCTGAGGTTTAGGGACTGGAGATTGGGATCTTTGATGGCAGGAGCTGTTGTAGACATACTTTCTCAATCTCTCAGGAAAATGGGAGAGATGTCTCTAGAGAGCAATTTCTTATAACAGTGTCTAGGTTCATTCTTCTGCTGTTCTTTATTGTATAGCATGCTCTTGTATTAAGTAAGGCGTGTGCCTGGAGAAGGCTGGCTGGTCAGTATCTACAGCTCTGGAGAGGTTTGTGTGTGCGTTATGCTCTCCAGCACTGCAAGGCCAGCATTAGGAGAACTGATCATGCGTAGAGTTTAAAAATCCTTGTTCTACTGAGAAGCATGTTAGCGAGTGGTCAGCAGTTCTGGGTGAAGCTCTCCACCTCTGGAGTCCTAGGTCTGTTGCAGAAACTCGACTTAAAGGAATCATAGAATGGTTTGGGTTGGAAGGGACCTTAAAGATCATGGAGTTCCAAACCCCCTGCCATGAGCAGGGACACCTTCCACTAGACTAGGTTGCTCAAAGCCCCATCCAGCCTGGCCTTGAACACTTCCAGGAATGGGGTGTCCCAACTTCTCTGGGCAACCTGTTCCAGTGTCTCACCACCCTCAATGTAAAGAATTTCTTGCTAATATCTAATCTGAATCTCCCCTCTTTCAGTTTGAAGCCATTACCCCTCATCACTCCACTCCCTGATGAAGAGTCCCTCCCCATCTCTCCTGTAGCCCCCCTTCAGGTACTGGAAGGCTGCTACAAAGTCTCCCCGGAGCCTTCTCTTCTCCAGGCTGAACAACCCCAACTCTCTTAGCCTGTCCTCATAGGAGAGGGGTTCCATCCCTCTGATCATTTTTGTGGCCCTCCTCTGGACCCATTCCAGCAGGTCCATGTCCTTCCTGTGCTGAGGGCTCCAGAGCTGGATGCAGTACTCTGGTGGTGTCTCACGAGAGCAGAGTAGGGGAATAAAATCACCTCCCTTGACCTGCTGGCCTCAGGATGCTGTTGACTTTCTGGGCTGCCAGTGCACGTTGCTGGCTCATGTGGAGCTTCTCATCCACCAGTACCCCCAAGTCCTTCTCCTCAGGACTGCTCTCTAGCCATTCTATGCCCAGCCTGTATTTGTGCGTGGGATTGCTGTGACCCAGGTGCAGGACCTTGCACTTGACCTGGTTGAACTTCATGTGATTTGCACGGGCCCACCTCTCAAGCCTGTCCAGGTCCCTCTGGATGGCATCCCTTCCCTCCAGTGTGTTAACCGCATCGCACAGCTTGGTGTGGCCAGCAAACTTGCTAAGGGTGCATTCTGTCCACTGGCCATGTCACTGACAAAGATGTTAATCCAGCCTGGCCTTGAACACTTCCAGGAATGGGGTGTCCCAACTTCTCTGGGCAACCTGTTCCAGTGTCTCACCACCCTCAATGTAAAGAATTTCTTGCTAATATCTAATCTGAATCTCCCCTCTTTCAGTTTGAAGCCATTACCCCTCATCACTCCACTCCCTGATGAAGAGTCCCTCCCCATCTCTCCTGTAGCCCCCCTTCAGGTACTGGAAGGCTGCTACAAAGTCTCCCCGGAGCCTTCTCTTCTCCAGGCTGAACAACCCCAACTCTCTTAGCCTGTCCTCATAGGAGAGGGGTTCCATCCCTCTGATCATTTTTGTGGCCCTCCTCTGGACCCATTCCAGCAGGTCCATGTCCTTCCTGTGCTGAGGGCTCCAGAGCTGGATGCAGTACTCTGGTGGTGTCTCACGAGAGCAGAGTAGGGGAATAAAATCACCTCCCTTGACCTGCTGGCCTCAGGATGCTGTTGACTTTCTGGGCTGCCAGTGCACGTTGCTGGCTCATGTGGAGCTTCTCATCCACCAGTACCCCCAAGTCCTTCTCCTCAGGACTGCTCTCTAGCCATTCTATGCCCAGCCTGTATTTGTGCGTGGGATTGCTGTGACCCAGGTGCAGGACCTTGCACTTGACCTGGTTGAACTTCATGTGATTTGCACGGGCCCACCTCTCAAGCCTGTCCAGGTCCCTCTGGATGGCATCCCTTCCCTCCAGTGTGTTAACCGCATCGCACAGCTTGGTGTGGCCAGCAAACTTGCTAAGGGTGCATTCTGTCCACTGGCCATGTCACTGACAAAGATGTTAAACAGCACTGGTCCCAGTACTGACCCCTGAGGAACGCCACTCATGTTTGCTTTATGTTACAGGGTTTGCTTTATGTTACAAGGTTTGCTTCATGCTTTTGTCACAGTAGCTGTTGGTACACTTGAGCAGTTCTTTTCCTGAAAGGTGGAATACTTACCTTGAAGGGATTTACAGTGTGTCATGTGGTCAGGGATGCTGAGACCCAAGATGTGTTAGTGTTATACTGCTAAAGTGTCTCATCCTCTGTGGTATTTGGGTACACAACAGTGTTTTCCTGACTACCTGTACTGCTGGATGTTTCTCCAGATCTCTGGAGAAACCTGTGTTCTATGTAACAAACTTGTCCACAAGTAAAAATTCTTCTCCTTATCTTTCTTGTTATATACAGTACCCACCAAACTAATGCTTTGGTATGTTATATCATAATTTGGCACAGAACTAGACTGACAAATTTGGGGAAACTTGTGAGAAGATTCTCTGGAGTGCCAGTCCACTTTTTTTAACATATCCTCAGCACCAGCTGGCAGTTCTTTTCATTCCCTAGCAACTGGCTTAATTTCAGTACTGTCTTGACAAAGATAGGGATGGATGTTTTTAATGAAAGCAAAGATCTCCTTTATGCTTCTAGATCTCACTCTCTCTAGAGAGGATGGAGACATTGTGGCACAGCCCATCCATTCATTGGGATTTTGTCCTGTTCTTGACCCTACTGTGATCTGGATGTCATAGAAAGTTCCATTATAGCTGTCTCCTTCAGCAAAGCAACATATAATTGACATGTTCTGGAGAAGCTACTGGCATCATTTTTAAAGAGAAAACAAGAAAGCTACCTGGCAATGGACAGCTGTGACTGAGATATTCTTTTGGATGGACTACTATTTCAGCGGGTTTTTTATTACTAGTTTTGAATTGGAATCAGTGTGTGAGAGAATGACTAATCTTGCAATTATTTCTATGGATATTTGAAGCCAAGAGCAGTAGCATATGCTGAAAGAAGTGCATAGCAGGAATGGTGTCTACTACAGTTTGGGTTGGCTTTTTTCAGAAGCAGAGAGGCTTGCATTAAGTTGTCTACCATCCAGTGTTGTACCTGCTTTCTGCTAAAGGGTTTCCCATATGGGATAGAAATTGGTGCATCTTTACTTGTTTTGAGCTATTCCCTTGCTTTTTGGAACTTGCAATTGGATAATCCTTTGACAATCTTGTCAGGTTTGAAAGAAAAACATGAAATAAAACTACAACCTTTCACCAGGAAACTTCCCCTTTCTGATTTGGAGAAAGAGTGTCTTTTCTCCCGAGCTGGTCAAAGCAGGTTCCGAGCCTGACCAAAACACTGGCTGGGAAATAAGGTGGTGCTGTTGGTTATGGTTTTAGATAAGATGTGGATCGTACTATTAACCTACCTTCCAGAGTACAAAGTTTATCTTATTGACTGGTGAGCTTATCCTTTAGACTTTGCTGGGACTTACGTGGCTAATGTAATTCACTGCATACAGTACCTCCTCCTGTTCTTTGATACTTGTTCAGTAAGTTGGGAAGTGGAGGTTGCTGAAGAGTACCGACTGTCTAAGAATTTACACCGAACTGAAATCTTATATAGAAGGGGGCGTCAATACTTGAATGTTGAGGTAACTGTTACTTATTTTGGTAAGATACTGGCATCTGTGTGACACTGGCACTTGTCCTAAGCAAGTTGCAGTCGCTTCAGTTCAATAAAAATGCCAGATTTTAGCTCTGATGGAGGATATTTATGGTACTGTGTTCTTGCTTGCTGTGCAATCTCTTTATGTCTAGCGGAGCTGCAGCGGTCTGTGGCAGTACTAGTTACTTACCAAATGGATGCTGTCATCAGGACACCGCAGCCGACTTAGGTTTCAGTTTTATACAAAGAGGGAAGATCTGTTGGTGACTGAAGTCTAGCTCAGGCGGTAGATTCATTAACATGCACTCGCTCTTTTGCAGATTCAGAATCTGAAAAATCATTAAGTGGGTTTGAAACAACAACAGCCTACTCGTTGGAGGACAGCATGGATTCAAAAGATACAATAACTTCAAGTGTGTCTGAAGAAAAGGTTTGTGGCAGTGGAGAGTTGCTGTCTAACGGAATCAAAAAACACAGGTAGGATGTTGCCTGTTCTTACAGTATTACAACATGTATTCATGGTGAGTAAGAGACTGCAGGAATCTCTGAAAAGCTAACTGAAAACTTTTTAAAACTTTGTTTTGGCTTGTCGATTGACACGTAGTTGATTGTGCTTATGGTTTTATAAAGAGTATTTTTCCAAGGCTAGTTTGTTCCTTTTCATCTTGCTTTTTGATGAGTGAATCTGAATAAGTAAAAGAAAGAAATAATATAATGTGCTGTGTAAAAATGGACACACTTGTTTTTTAATAGATCTTATTGAAATCTATGTGGATTTTAATTTCTTCATCTATATTTAATGACCTGTGCCTCCTCTTGCCTCTTTAATTTCCAGTCATTTGATCCTTCTATTGGTATCAGGAATGAATGAAAAATATTGCTAGCCTGGCATCAGAAACTCAAATGTGAACAAAGGGAGTCTTATTCTAAAAGTCTCATCCATGTTTTATGTGCTTATTTTGTGTTGTCAAATGATCCATTTTTGTTTGTTTCCTTGCTGATAAAGGAGGACAATAGGTCTGGAGTTAATGAGATGTAATAGACACCACTATTATCGAGTTTCAGTGAAGGGGCAATATAATGTTTGTGCTACAGATCAAGCCAGACTTCAGCGTGTTTCAAAAAGACTATTTTGGAAGTGTTTTTGCTGTGCAGAGTGATAATGATGATGGGGGGACACCAGATTTCTGTAAAAATAGGAAAATAATATTTAATTTTAGAGAAGTAAGCAAGACATGCTTTAATTACTTGGTATCTTAAATAGTTAAATGATAGTGATGTGGTAATGTCAGAGACCTGATGTTTCAAGGTTCAACCTCTGCATGTATCTCCAAAGACGAGAGCAAATGAGGGCTTGGGTGGAGTAACAGGGTGGTTTGGGAAGGTAACGTAAAACAGCTGACTAAGCATGTTGCTGTGCACTTGTGTGTTGTTAGCAAGGGTGGTATTTATGGCCTTGGCTAAGTGCCTTCCCTAATTAGAGCAGGAAGTTCAAGGGTAGGGGGGAAAGCACTAGGTGAAGGTGGACATCTGAACTGCACTCACTGCCTTGGAAACAATGAGGAGAAAGGAGGCAGTTTGTGATCAACATGAAAATTGGTGCATGTTGACATGCATTGTCTTGAAGAGCTTTAAAAGGAATTGATCTTCTGTTTACCATGAAAAAAGAAATAACTTGGCAAGTTTCCATAATGCTGCACCATGTTGTCAGAACCCTAGGGAGCAGGTGACTGGAAGAGCATTTAAGCCCTGCTGGTTTTATAAGGGGGAATGAAAAGTAATAAACAAGTACCTCTGCACCAGTTGTTTCTCCGAGTTGCATGTCAGAGAGTGTAGGATATTGGAGTAAAGCAAGCACCTAAATTGGCTGGCTAATAATTTACTGCCAAAGAAAAGCAGAAGCATCTGTTTTGCATATAGATAAGAATGTACGATCATATTCTATGTGACTAAATGGCTACAAGAGCACATTGTAGTTGGAGCTGTAATGTCAAGCTTTTTTACCTGGCACCTTGGTGACACACTGGGATTTATCTACAAATACATCGGTGCAACCTGTTTCTCCCCAGAGCTCAGCCAATTTAAATGTTACCTCCAGGAGAACCTTCTCAGGGGATGGGAGTTGTGTGGTGTTTCTAGGCTCTTGGTAGCAGTGATATTTGGCCTGGTCTGTTTGATGTCACTTCAGAACACTTACAGACCTGGAGCTGCTGGCTCCAGTTTGTGCCTCTTTTGGTTTCAGAGCGAGTTAGAGGGCGTGTGGTCAAATATACCTTGTCTGTGATGCCATCTGTGTCCTTTTTGGAGCAGAAACTTTAACTTCCTGATGCTGTGCGAAGTGAGGTGGTCAGGATGTTGTGACAGCACTTAATTCTATCCTTACATTTTTTGATTTGCCAAAGCTTTCTAGTTTAACTTCAGTTTGCGTTAGCCACGTGGAAGCAAGTCAGAACAGACCAGATTAATTTCTTTTGCGTAAAATCTTGGTATACCTTCCTGTGGTTCCTGAGGTGAAGAGAGGATCTGCAGCTGTGTTTGGTTGCATGTGAGAGTACCTAGCACTGTTTAGCAGTCAGTATAAAAGAAGACATTTTTTCATACTTTCATCTAGAAAGCCTGAGTTCTACTCCGCCTCTCTTATTTGAGTGGCAAGGGTTTTGCACAGGGAAGTGGAGGTCAAGGGTTTGGGGGGTGTTCTTGTTGTGGTGGTTTTGTTGTTGTTGGGTTGTTTTTTTTGGGGGGGAGGTGTTTTGGTTTCAGAGTTATAGGAATAAATCTGTTAGTTTCAAGGAATTAACAGTGTTGGGATGTACATGTATAGATAGGTGAAGCCAGTGTCACTTATAATGTTGTCTTGTTCTTGGTTGTTTTAACGTAGTTTGCATCCTACTGGGTGTTCATAGAGTCTTTGAAAGAATGTGGGTGATACGACTTCTTGTAGTTTAGGTTGATTTGTGGATGAACTTAATTTTTGAAAACTTCTTTGGAGAAAACTTGGGAGAGAGGAGAATAGTACATTAAATAATCTGGAAGCATTCAAACCACACTTTTCTTTTTAGAGGGACATTTTTAATCTAAGCCAAACTTAAAAAAAGAAAAAATGCACACAAAAACCCCAAACAAAACAAAAAAAAGCCCAACCAGAAACCAAAAAAAACCCCACAAACCCTTGCACAAAAATGTTTTGCGATACCTGCCAACTTTTAACATCCATTTGTCATTGCTGTTTTCCTCTTATTGCTGAGGTTTTTGCAGTCAGCTTTCCCTTTGTCCTCCCCCCCACCTTTGCCTTTCAGAATGCGAATGTCTTTGTGTCAGCTTTCTGGGAGCCAGGAGGTTATTTAGTCAGGTTTACATGACGAGGAACCTAAACATGGCTTTTTCACACCGTATGTCTCCTACAGGAGATCCCTACAAGATTCCTGTTGTAGCTGATCTACTATAGATGGTGCTTTGGACAAGCGTTTTGTTTAAGTGGATGATCTTAAATGCATCTTATCTGTTCTGCTGCACAGAAATTCCTGCAGATGTTTTTGTCACTTAGGGCTAAAATTAACTTCCTGAGTTGTTTCTAAAATTGACATCTGGAAAGAAGTTTTTGCATTCACAAGCGTTTCCCTTAATCACAGGGAGTGTGTCAAGGTTAGTAGGCCTCAAGTCTTGGCTGCCTGTCATTTTTCCACACGTCCTTACTTGTCCCTGGGATCTTTCTTGGAGGCTTAAAACTGCTTTGTTTCTTCAGCATATGGAGAAGAGAACTGACTCCCATATTAGGTTTGGCTGATACATATAAGAAATACAGATGAAAGGCTGAAACTGAACACCAGCTTTCAAGTAATTAAACAAATTGAATGGAAGGATAGGTTAAATTTAATGAAAATTTAAGTTTTAATGCGTAAGGAATGCGATCTCTCTATATACTTCAGTAAACAAGACATGTGAGCATGTTTTACGTGCAGAAGGGCTTACTTAAAAGAAAATGTACCCACTTGGCTAACTGCCTTCATTAAAGAGTACACAGAAAAAATAAATAAATACTACAAATGAATATAAGACTGAATACTTGGTGGACACTGTCCTCTCCTGGACATTTGTATCAAAGCAGCCACAGAAGTGTTTTTATACTTACTATTATCCAGGATCATCTGCTTCATGAAATATTTTTTTGTATCAGTGGAAAATCAGAATAGGGACTGAGTGATATCATGTTGGTCAAATAAAATAAATCCTCCTACCCACCCATCTGCTGCACGGGAGCTGAGCAAGCAAGTCAGTGTTAGGCTCTTAGCTACTTGCTAACAAAACATAGTTTGGTACCTTGAAGAGTTTGGGCATATGATTAGGTTTTTGGTTGGATGGGATTTGCTGGATTTTAAGGAGAATTTTTTGGTTTTGTTCTTTCTGAAAACTGAAGCATCAGCCCTGGTAAAAGTGTTTTAGTAGCAGATGAGTATCGGAGGTAACAGAGAGAGTAGGCTTACTGAAACTGACAACTTAGCCTGAATAGATTTGTTTTTTTTTAAATCTTATTTTTTCTCTTGGCAATGTTTCTGTTTATCAGAAAAGTGGGATGGAGGAGGCAGCTGTTCGCACTCTCTAAAAAAGATACTGCTTTTAGCTACTTCGAGGGCAGACAAGACCTTCTTGGTTAGGAGTGCAACATGATCATTTAGAGTTAACCAGACTTTGAAACTCAGTTCTTGCAGTTTGAGTGAGCTGTAGGTAATTCTTGTCTATTGAGAATTTTCCTCGTTGGCAGTAGTTTCATGACCCAAACACAAATTTTAGTGTTGTTGTGGACAAAGGGATCTATATTTATGCCTTTCTATAGGTGAATTGGATTAATAGTTGTCCTGATCAGTAGCAGTAAGAAAACTGAACAAAATCTGTGCCTGCTTTCTTATAAAGCTGAGGAAGTACAAGCTGCGTTTCAGAGCCTAAGTGTTGGTCTTGAAAGTAAGTTTTGCTTCAGGGTATGTCAGGCCCCTGTAGAACAGACTGCTGTGTTTTCTGTTCTTTAATAATGATGCTTTTTCTGTTGTTCCTAGGGGCTGATTTTAATACAGGCAATAAATGTCATGGCCCTTCATTGTCAGTATACAGGTGACTAGCAAAAAAACTCCACTGTTTGACCCTAAAATCTGTTCAGACATCATGAATGTACCTACTCTGAAAGAACTTTTTCTTTGAAAGGCACAAATAAATGTCTTTAACGGTGCCACTGTAAAAAGCACTGTTCTGATAACTGATGTAGAAATTCTCTTCCATTATTATACAAAGTGAAGTGAATGGTTCTGATTTTAGAGAAATTCAGGTTTCTGTGCAGGTAGAACAGTTTAAGTGCTTGAGAGTAGCATTGTTCCAGGTTGGTTTTGAGTTTAAAAATGGGAAAACTGTCACTTTCAAAAAAGAGTATTTGGGTTTCTTAGTCATGGTTAGTAATGGAAAACTTTTCTTACTTCTGCTTTTTCTTCTGTTCCTTTCTGCAGAACAAGCTTGCCATCTCCAATGTTTTCCAGAAATGACTTCAGTATCTGGAGTATCCTAAGAAAATGCATTGGAATGGTGGGTAATCAGAAAGCTACGATAAAAGATGTGAACTGATTGTTTCATTTGAGGCCCAAATGCAAACTTGTTGGGGAGAGGGATTTTTTTTTTTTTTTATTTGCTGCTTATGCTTTATTTGCTTTCACAATTAGAGAAGGTAAGACTTGGTCAGAGCAATATTCCTTCAGTAAAAGCATTTTCTCTTGATTATAACCCTTGAAGTACTTTGTGATAGCAAAGTCAAAAATGTGACTGAAAAAACAAAACCAAAAAACAAACTACTTTAATTTTGCTTTTCTCCCTTCCCCTTGGTATCTCAGTCTTCTCCCCCTGCCATGGTGTTACTGTCCAGGCGGTGGCCAGAGCAGAAGTTAGCTGGTTGGCACGTAATTTGCTTCCAGCTAAAGGCAAATTGGGAGGAGTTCTCTCCATTAGATCCTACAGTAGGCTGAAAGTACTTACAGCTGGTAAACCTCTGTCAGCCTGTTACAGTAGCCTACAGAAGGAGATGTGTGTGTTCCCTCCTCCTCCCCTCACTGTAGTTAGAAACAGCACCAGGCAATGAGATGTGGAAACGCTGGGGAATCCCCCGATCAGCAGCTCCAAGTCTGTGAGTTGTTGTGAAGCATCTGAGACTTCTCACAGTGGCTTTAGCGAAAAGGTATTATAACCTTAAAATACAGAGGGCAGATTGAAAGCCTGCCTTGCATAAGGTGTGTGCAGGAAAAAAAAATCCATAAAGGTGTTAATTCTACTTTGCTGAAATTGCTGCATGGAAGTTGTGGTTTGCAGGGGGCAGGGAGAGACTTGGAGTGGATCGTACTGAGGTGTCTGCCAAAGCTGTTAGAGCCAGATGCTTCTATTATAGTTAAGAACAGTGCTGTTTGCCACACACATTGACAGTGGTCATACTATATGCTTTTAATTTGCTACTGCAAGCATTTTAAGGCATTGCTATGTTATGCATTCAGAAGGCATGCTTTTTAAAAACCAGAAAGAGAATAAACAGCATCAAAACTGTAGGACTTCTCTTAAATTTTTATTCCCGTTATAAAAATTCCTTTTTCCTTCACAATACAGAATCCCTGTTTTTACTCCTGTGCTGCCATGTTTCCGTGACCTTTCTCATCCTCCTCCCTCTGCCTGCCCACCTGCCTCTGAAAAAGATAATATGTTTAAGTAATTAGGTGGCCTATATCTATTTTAAGAGTAATAAATAACTTAGTCTTTTAAAAGGGTCCTTAGTACTTCATTCCATTGTTTCATTTCAACTTCTTAATGCATTTGTTGATAGGAAGTTTGTTTGTTTGATGTTTGGTTTTCTTTTTATTTTAAAAGTAGCCTTAATGTCAACACAGATAGGCTTATCAAGCTCATAAGGGATCTGTAGGATTTTTTCCTTTCAGCATTAGCAGAGCCAGGTCAAGCACATTGCATTAGCCCTTAAGAGCATCATTTATTTTTGTAATAAGCCAATTACACTTGGGTTACTGCAGGTCGGTGTATCTAGTCATTTGGTTTCTAACACAAGTTTCATTTGTGCATCAGGAGTTGTCGAAGATCACAATGCCAGTTATATTCAACGAGCCACTGAGCTTCCTCCAGCGACTGACGGAGTACATGGAACACACATACCTCATCCACAAAGCCAGCTCGCTTTCCAGCACAACTGAGAGAATGCAGGTACTTGGGCGTGGTCATTTGTGGTAGCTCTTGATGAATGCATTGGGATTTCTTTCTTCATAGTCTCATTACAGGAGCAACTCCTGAAACTTGCTGTATGTTGGATTCTCTTATTCATGAACCAGTTTTGCTTATCCAGGAAAACGTTTTGCTTTTCCTAAGGCTTGCTTTCTTAGCCTTTTGATGAAAAGTGTTCATTCCCCTGCCTTGCAAACAGAACTTTGCTGAGCTATTTCAGAAGAACCATCCTGTAATACCATGATACTTGGTATTGATACTGTTGATACTCGATAAAGACTACAATTCAGGAGATTAACTGTGTGCTCTTACTCCTTTGAATAGTGTGTTGCTGCCTTTGCTGTGTCTGCTGTAGCCTCGCAGTGGGAACGTACAGGGAAGCCGTTCAACCCGTTACTCGGAGAGACATATGAATTGATCAGGTAATGAACAGAAGATGCACTGAAGAGTTCTGTGAAACATAGGTTTCTTTAGACTTGTCGGGTGGCTTGCAGACTGCTCTTTGGCTTGTAAGATTCCATCCTTTCAACTAGCAGCTGCTGGAGGTGCTTGCAATGTGTGTTGGGGTTCAGCAATGCACCTTCCAGTGAAGGGAAACCACTGAACTTTTCAACTCAGAGCAGGCAAATTAAATTTTCCGGGTTTAAAAGCAAGTTTCATTTACAAAAATGACTTTTTTTTCAAAGCCTTCTGAATGAAAAGATGCATGGTACATAAGGGAGATGCTAGAATTGTAATATACATTATATGAGTGTCCAGAATACAAATAGGCAATGGTAGTCACATAGTGTGCAGCTACACTGAAGGCAGATTTTTCTCTCAGGTGAGGTTTTGGGCTATGTTTATGTGAAAGTTTAAGAAAGGGGTCACGATTGAAAGGAAACATACTGGCTGATCAGATTTGGTAGTTCTTACCTTTTTACATCATATCCTCAGTTCTGTGTATCAATTGATCTGTCTTTTGTGTTATGCTAGGGTTTTAACTCTTTCACTGAGCACAACTATCTGTTTCAACCTGGGGAAAAGAACTGCAACTTCATTACACTTGATATGTAGATACATACTTTTTGGTTATCTTTATTTTGCAGAGATGATCTTGGATTTAGACTTCTCTCAGAGCAAGTTAGCCATCATCCACCAATCAGTGCTTTCTATGCTGAAGGCTTAAATAATGATTTTGTGTTTCATGGATCAATTTATCCTAAACTCAAATTCTGGGGCAAGAGCGTGGAAGCGGAACCAAAAGGCACAATGACTTTGGAGCTTCTTGAGTAAGTTGATAAGTGATAATTGCGTAGGCGCGGTGGCCACATCCACGATGATTAGTGTGCATCAGCATCTCATGGCTTAGCCATGGCCATGTCTAAGACCCACTTCCTAGTGTCTGATGGCAGATCACTTTGTGGGAGGAGGATATGAAGAGACAAAAGGAACTGCCATTATTTCTTCAAGTATACTGCATACTAATACTAGCAGTAGCTGCAGCTTGTGTCTGTATGTTCTGCAGATGCCTGGACATCAGTCTTACTACAGCTGGCACACCTGAGTCCTGTCAGCTTTCCTCATGTCATTCAGTGCTAACAGTGACTGAACTGTTGTGGCTGTTTTAAGGAATTGATATAATCAGTAGCAATAGGTTAATAAACTTCTTGGGTCTCCTGACTTATTGCCACATTCATTTCAAGACTTGGTGCCACTTGTATGTGGTGGCTTGTTGCAGGAGTGACATCCAGTACAAAGATTCTGTATTTTAATTTTTGTTCTCCTCCCTTAGACACAATGAAGCCTACACGTGGACAAATCCTACATGCTGTGTGCATAACATTATCGTGGGCAAACTTTGGATTGAGCAGTATGGAAATGTGGAAATAACTAATCATAAGTAAGTTAAGAGTGTGAATGCTTTCACTTGCTGCAGTTTTGAAGAGGAAAAGCACTTGGAAGTAATAATGCCCTCTTTTTGCACCTTTAGAACTGGTGAGAAATGTGTACTAAGCTTCAAGCCCTGCGGCCTCTTTGGGAAGGAGTTGCACAAAGTTGAAGGCTACATTCAGGACAAAAGGTAACAGCTTCATTCCTAATAGGAAACAAACCACTGTCCTCTGTTTGTGATGGGAGCTGTAGAACTGAATGCCTTTAACGTGGTCTGTCAAGGGCATGAACCTGCAAACAGCAAGGTTATGAACTGTGCAACATCAGTAACGGAGCTTTTAGACTTGCTCTTAAAAATTCTTCTTTCAAATATTCTTGTCTGAAATGATGAAATAAATCTCTTTAAGCTCCTTTGAAACTCAGTCCTTTTTTTTGACAGCAAAAAGAAGCTTTGTGCACTCTATGGGAAATGGACTGAGTGTTTGTACAGTGTTGACCCGGCTACATTTGAAGCTTACAAAAAAAATGACAAGAAAAATGCAGAAGAGAAGAAAAGCGGTAAACAGGTATTAGTCACATAAAGAGGTGGCATTGCAAAAGCATGATAAGACAACTAAATATTTTAGCAGCATTTAAGAGCATTAAGATTTCTTTTCACTTATTCTCTCTTCCCTAGTAGGATGCAAAACAGATTGGGTGAGTACCAGCATTAAGGGATAAAATGTTTGCTCTCACAAAGATTTGTATTCAGACTTCCCAAAACTTGGAGTGATCTAAATATTGGCTGATTCATTTCCTGCCTCTTCCTCCCAAGTCACATGGAGGAAATAGCGTGTCCTTTAGTTGGACCATGGTTCTGATCACGTCTGATAACATTTATATTCTAATAGGAGGCTTTGGACACGTAGAGCCAGGATAGACTAGTTTCTCTTCTTAATAGAAGATGGTATTTTCCTACTTTTACAAGGAGTTTTTGTATTGCTTTCTGTTGAATTTTCACAACCACAGAACTGCTTGCTTTTTTTTCCTCTATAATTGTTTGGGGGTTTTTTTGGGGGGATAAAAAATAATTCTTAATTCTTCCAGATTTGTGGCTAGCAGAATGTTTTTGTTTAAGGTGAATGGTGATGATGACAACATACAGCTTGATTAAGAACAACCACACACATGGTAGCTTAAAACAGGGGTTGTTCTCCATTAGTGACTGAAGACAGATATTTTTATTGGTTTGGTTTCTTAAGTTTTTTTTATACTTAAGAAAAAAGAAGCGGATAACTCTGAAAACTGCTGTTCCTGTGCAGGTTCAGATTGTTGCTGTATCTGAGATTGCTCCAGTGCTTGTCATCAGGAGAGTGCTAAAGCACTGGGGATTACTGCTGCTCGTTGAGTCTGACCCTGTGAGCTCTAGGGAGAAGGAGCAAAGAAAAACACACCCTGTGCCTTTGTTCAGCTGCTGCTTTGCCTATTCCAACAATGCTTAAGATGACCCTTGCTTTTCTCCTCAAAAATGAAGTTTGCTATTGCACAAAGCGCAAGCTGCAATGTTGCTCTGACTCTAGAAAAAGCAGGGGTTTTCTAGTCATTTAGCAGAACTGTTTCTGTGTAGAAAACTGCAAGCTTTAATGTGCACTGTGAATCGGGTAGTCTTGGTTGAGTGTGTATTCCCACTGCCCCCTTGTGTTTGAGGAGCTGACACGGCTTATGGTTTTTGAGCATCGAGATGAGCCAAGTCTCATGCATAATGTCTGGAGGTGGTTTGCCCCCTTCATGATAGTGAAGGATTCACTCAAGCATGAAAGTACATAGCCTGTCAAACTTCTCCTAATGAGAATTTTCAGATTTATTTAGTTACTTTACAGCTGTTCTTCATTCTGCATTGCTACTAATAAAGAATCACTTCTTCCCCCACCTTGAGGGGGGACCTGCTCGGATGAGAGTCATTCTGCAAATTGCCCCAGATTTTCGCCCTAATCCCTTTGATTTTTATAGAGATAAAACGGAAGGAAAAATAATTTTGCAGGGAGCTAGACAAACCTTCATATATGCAAAGGTCGTGTTTTACCAACATCAGAAGAGTTACAGCAGACCTGGGGTTAGGTCGGGATGATTCTGCTCTGAGTGAACTAGAGTCTTTTTCAATCAAGGTGAAGCATTTTGTGCAGAATTTTTCCGTGCAAATATATGGAAGAGCATAATACAGGGCACTTGCAACTGCTTGGTTTACAGACACCAGAGGTCTTGCTTTAGCAAAGTCTGTCACTGCCCTCCTAGCAATATACTGAGAGGCTGAGTAGCATGGAACATAAAATGCAAATCTTTGTGGCAAGAGCACACAAAAATCCACTTTTTACCTACTTCTTTCTCATGACACTTTTAAGATTATGTATCTAAGAAGGCACAAATTGCAGTGTGTGTTGTAGCCTTCCTACAAAACTTGGTTTGGAGTTTGACAGTTTGGTATTGAGATGTCTTTGTTTGGATGTAAGGATATCTTTCTGATCTCTTCTGCTTCAACTTCCCAATTTTCATGGAAAGTATGATGTTCTATCAAAATGAAAGATTGATCAGTGTCCTTTAAAGGAAAGAATGGAAGGTTGCCAGCACAGTTCAGATGTAGTCAGCTGAAAGCCCTGTTTATCTTCTTAGCAGCCGAGGGACTGAACCTGGTCTGCGTGTTTTTCTGGTGACTTTGCAACCTGTTTGTTATTAAAAGCACTGGACCCACAGTGAAAGAGAATCCTTAACACTTGCTAATTTTCTTGGAGGCCTAACACATGAGTCGTGTCAGAGGACAGCTGAGTCCAGTTTGGGTGCTGAGTTTTCTTGCAGTAAAACATCAGTCCGTATGATCTGACGCAACAATCGGAGAGCAAAGCTTATTAGCGGCAGGATTAGAGCTGTTGGTGTGTGGCCAAAGTATTTAAAGCGTTAGTTGGCTTTAAGTTCAGCTTTACTCTCCGGTGGTCTCTGAAATGTGCGGCTGTTTTTAGCTGTGACAGTGACACCGAGTTCTCTTGGGAAAGCTGTATTTGCTGTGTAGCTGGCGTTAGGGTCAGTATTGTAGGAGAGGTTTGTGTGGCAGGATTAATGTCGGCAGCATCGGACCCCGGCGGCTTTAAAGCAGTGCAAAAAAGAAAAAAAAAAGGGTGATGATTTAGAAATAGCTTAGGTCACATCTATACTGTGACCATCAGTTATTCTGTACTGCTCTAGTAACCCTGAGTGGAGTTTTTCCCTCTCTGGGAAAACCATTTCACAGAGTTGGGGCTGCAGCTGCCTCAGGCTGTGTGTGTTGGTTTTCATAGGATACCCTTCCCAGAAGGAGGAGCTTATCTAGGACATTCATTTAATGTTTGCACTATACCATTGCAGTAGTATGTAGTAGTCAATGGTCAGGGAGGTTTCTCTGAGCAAAGAGCAGTAGTGTAAGTCTTTCTGTCATGCACAAACTGAAGGCAGCATTTGCATTATGTGCTGGTGTTTCTTTGGTGTGGAAGGATGAGGAATGTGTGACTTCTATTACAGAATAGTTTCATAGAATGGTTTGGGTTGGAAGGGACCTTAAAGATCATCTCGTTCCAACCCCCAGCTATTCTTCAACTTTAATGAAGCAGTAACGGAGTTAAATATCAGAACATAGAAAATGGCTTGTGTTTGAGGAAATGAGACATCTCGGTGGTGGAAAAATTGGCATTTCTTAATGCTTGAACATCCAGATTATATCTATGAAGATGTCGATGCAAGAAACTGTTGGCAGTCTTCTCGTGGGAGGGGTTGGGAATATGTATTCCATGTAAATGCTGTTATCTTTCTTGACAAGCATCTAGAAAAGTTTCTTTGTCACTGAAATCATTTACTTTTGGCCAAGGAAATAATTTTATGTGAGTTCCAGTGTTGGACTGAATGAGTGTAAATGGTTTATGACTCCAAAGAACTCTTTTCTTTGTGTGCTGCCTTTAGGTGGGCAATACCGAGGAACCAGATGAGATGCCGTTGCCAGACTCTGAGAGCGTGTATGTTATTCCTGGAAGTGTTTTGCTATGGAAGATAACCCCACGACCTCCAAATTCAGCGCAGGTCAGCTGTGATTTTGCTTATTGCAAGTGTGTGCTATCTGTGCGTTCTGTGCGTTCAACACAAAGCAAATCCATTTGTTGTCTTTTTCATTAACTTCCCTGGAAGTGTTCAGGAACAGGTTGGATGGGGCTCTGAGCAACCTGCTCTAGTGGGAGGTGTCCCTGCCCATGGCAGGGGGGTTGGAACTGGATGATCTTTAAGGTCCCTTCCAACCCAAACCATTCTATGATTAGCAAGTCCGCATTTGCCTGTTTCTTGCAACAAACTTTCCTGCTACAATTGTAGCTCGATAATGTGGAGTTGGAGGAATAACTGCCCCAGGCATGACTCCAGAGTTAGTGGAATTTCTCTGGAAAATGGGATGTAGCTAGGAGTATGGGAGATTTCCCTGCCTCTTTTCTCCACCCTGCTCCCTACCCTGAGGCACCTACCTTGTGAGAAACCTCTTCTGAGGAGCTTTATTAGAGGACAGGCACTTCCTAGGAGACAAAGCCTCTGTAGCATGAGTTGGTGTGTGCAGGGCTGTGGAGCTGGAGAGCCAATGGGCAGAGGACAAGGGTGCAACTGGAAAGACAAAGAATTGGAACAAAGAAAAGGTGTCCTCAGTGGGTTAATCAAGGGGGGAATCTCTCTACGGAGATAGGGAAAATACCAGTAGGACTGGAAAAAGAAGATAAGACAGAAATAGCGCACTGGGTAATTGGATGCTGGCCTGGTTACACAGGAGCACCAAGGATCACCTACACTCTGCCTAACAGTGAGGTTTTGCTGGTATCTTGAGTATTCCTATCTTGAGAGGTTAAATAATGAAAAGGCACTCAGATGTTTGGTTTTAGACAGCAGTGTATCTTGTGTATTAAGACTGGCAGCCTGAGACATCGTAAAGTCACCTTTTGTCTTTGTCTCTGAATTTCAGATGTATAATTTTACTAGCTTTGCTATGGCTTTGAATGAGCTGGACAAAGAAATGGAGAGTGTCATTCCCAAAACTGACTGCCGGCTACGACCAGATATCAGAGCCATGGAAAACGGAGAAATAGGTAACTGCAGTTTTTGGCAAAGGTGTTTTTATTTATTGTTAAAACTGAGGCACTGGGAAAAATTAAATTTCACATTCAAGTTGTTAGATGAACTGTTAGAGTAAGTAGGTACCCATAAAGATATATTCCTTTATGCTGCAAAGCTGTATCTCTTTAATGCAGCCTTCTGCAGGTTGTGGTATGCTTCTGGTGAAAGGTATCTCACCCACCTGTACTAGGGCTGATTGGGGTGGAGTTAATTTTCTTCACAGCAGCCCATATATACGGTGCTGTGTTTTAGGTTGGTGACCAAAGCAGTACTGATAACACATCAGTGTGTTCAGCAATAGCTAAAAAAATTTGCACAGTGTTAAGGCCTTTTCTGTTTCTGGAGTGGACAAGAGGCTGGAAGGGGACGCAGGCAGGAGACCTGACCCAGACTGACCAAAGAGATGTTCCATACCATGTAACATCATGCTCAGTAATAAGTCGTGTGTGTCAAGGGGAAGTAGCTGTTGCTTGGAGACTGACTGGATACAGGTCTACTGGTGGAAGGTAGAAAGTAATTGCCTTTGCATCACTTTTTCCTCCTTTTTTCTTTCCCTTCGCTTATTAAACTGTCTTTACCTTAACCCATGATGATTTTTTTGCGTTTGCTCTTTGATTCCCTCCCCTAATCCACTGGGGTGGATGGGAGCGAACAAGTGGCTTGTGAGTGCTTAGATCCTGGCCAGGAACCCACCACACCACCTACTTGCTTATGTTCTTCCATATAAGCAAGAATCTGAAACTTCATGATGTGATGCTTTTTATTTAGCTTTAGGCCCTCTGCTGTGCTCCATAGTCAAGCCCTGTACTTAGAAACTAGTCTAAGGAACAAGCTCTGAGGACTAAAATGAAGTATTTGCAAACTTTTCTGTTTCCTTCAGCCGGTGCAAAAGGAATATTTTCTGAGTTCTGAGAAATGCAGTTAGAACTATTTAAGTCAAACTGCAATGCCAAAAAATGCACTTGATGCAAAATCATTCTTCACTGGGAGCTGAATGCTGCTGTTGTCCTAAAATAGTGAATTAGAAATACATTATGAGACTTTCAGTGAGTAGAAAATAGTGTGCTTTTTGGAAACCTCATAGAGATTGTTACAGTAGATGCCATAGAGTGAAAAGTGTCTTTTTGTCTGCTGACATGTGACTTGGTGTTGAATACTTTGATACGGTGTGGAACAGCTTTTCCCTGGCCTTCTTTTACTCCTTTTCTTTCCTTTGGCATTTTGTGAACTGAAGTAGGATGGCCAGGTTTGTAGACTAAAAGCATGGGGGCTCTTGCTTTCTCTGGATTGCGAGGTGATTGGGGTAAGTTGTGTAACTTCTGATTCAGTTTGACCTGCGTAACAATGCAGTGACTGTGACTAGTTCTGATAAATAGTCCGAGATCTAGGTATGAAAAACAGGCATAACACAGTGCAGTTGTGCACTTTATTTCTCAGAAGCTGATACCCACTTCTTTGAGGCTTTTAAAAAAGCAGATCAGTGAGTTCCCACAGCCAGACTTCCCTGCCTGTACCATTCTTCTGTGGCCAGCAGGATGGACACGCTTGGTTCATAGTATTTTCGGTAATTTGTCTGTCTAAACATGAAGTGCAAATAACTACGCTGTCAGCAACAGACTATATGCCTTAACTGTACTAGTTTGTCTAGCAGATAGACTGGGAATATGCAGCATGTTAGTAGCTGGCAGGGTAACTGGACAGTCTTCCAAAAATGATTTTCTCAAATTTTTCTAAGATGTTATGGAATGCTTTTAGAGGATTCAAATATGAAAGAGATCACCTTTCACCTAATCTGCTTCTTAGCCTGACTAATTCCTCAGACCTTCAGACCATCCTTTCTGCCAAACACAAGCAACTGTTCTGCTTGTTTAGGACCATGACCCGTGCTACCTTAGTGAATTAACAAAACAGTGAAGGGTTGCTGCAGAGAGACAATTCTTCGTGGTTTAGAAATGATAATTCCAAACCCTTTTTGATCAGGAGCTAAGCACTTGTAACAACTTAACCCAAACCTTAACAAGAAGCAGGTGGCCAGACTTTTGAAATAAATCCAGCATACCTTAGTTAGTTTACTTACTGAAATAAATTCTAGGTATGCCACTTCCTCTGGCTCTTATTTGCTGTCACATAAGCACATTTTTCAGGGTCCTCAGGCCATGGATAAACATGCAGTTAGCAGTCCTCAAGACTGGAATTCCATTGGCTGATCTTATGCCACAGTTGGCTTGACTTTGTGCTTAGAATAATCCCAGAAGTTCTTATGTGGAAAGCTTTTTAAGTGGACAACTTTTACTACTTTCCTTATTTATTTGCTGGTCAGATGGAGTAACGTCCCTGTCTTTTATATTACACTTTGAAGTCTTCTGTATTTTTATTTGTGTATTTTTATTCCTTCAAGATCTAGCTAGTGAAGAAAAGAAGAGGCTAGAAGAAAAACAAAGGACTGCCCGCAAAAATCGTTCAAAGTCAGAGGAAGACTGGAAGACGAGGTCAGTGTGCTTACCTCTGCGGGGGGATTTATGAAAAGGTTTTGAACATTCAGGTTAACTGCCAGTCCGTGCTGGTGATGTGCACTGTCATGTCAGCATGAAGAGCTGACATCATCATCATCATCAGGTCTGGTGGTGCCACTGTTGTATTTGCAGACCGGGTCCCTGCAGGTTGTAGCTCTTCCAGAAAGCAGCATCAGGCTTGGTCTCGGTTCCTTCCCTCTCGCTGCTCGCACATCCGTATTCAAGTACAAACCCTGTTGTCTTTTCTGAGCAGCTCTTGGTTCTGACATGAAAAAGATGTTGCCACCGATAGCTGCCTGTAGGGACTGTTGTCACTGATTAATTTATAATTGCCTCACATTTGCATGCTTGGCCAAAGGGAGGAGGAAACGCTTCCTCCAGTGAACTTGATAGCTTATTGCCCGTGCCTTCTCAGATCAGTTGCTGGGAACACTGTATTGCCACTGCATACGGCTACTCTCAAAGGTGGTGAAATGACTTAATCACCCAGATACCCAAGTCATTGTGTCCTTTCTGAGAGGCTTACTAACTACACAAGTTAGAAGAGCTAAGGAAGAAGTTAGTTCACAAGGGATCTGCCAGAATGTTTGGGGTTTTTTTGGGTGGGTTGGTTTTTTTCGGGTTTTTTTGTACTATAAGATGAGAGGGATCAGTTGGGAGCTCTTGTACCCAAGCTGAGTAGAAACTGTGAAAACATGACCAGATGAGTCTAGTTTGATCATACACAGTCTACTTGAAAGACAGTAATAAATTGGTGGTCTGTTCACAGGAAAAAAAAAAAAGGTAGGGCTAAACTCTAAAAGTAAGCAAGCTTCATCTCTTCCCTATTAAGTAGCTATTAATACACCCAGACTCTGTGGATTATGTAGCTTTCAAATGTCTGTTTGTAACTATAAATCACTTTTTTCTTTTTTTCAAATGAAGTCACCCATCATCCCAGAGTCCCAGGTTTGGACATGTCTGCCTTTGTCTTTTTCCTGTGCCTGCTCTCCTGAAGTGTTTGGGTTGGTTTGCCCTAAGACTGGTGGAAAATAACATCTTTGTGATGCTTCCAAGTAACCATGTTAAGTGCTGGACAGCCTTGCGCCTTCCTCTTCCTTTCCTGAATTCGGAGTGGTTCTAGCTCTCAAAGCAAGGGATAGTTATATTGTGTCCTTCCAGGTGTCTGAAGTAGCTTAAGTTATAGCTCCAGGCACCTCAGGTTGGTACTGGGAACTGGGGAATTCCCAGGGGGCAGCTCAGAGCAGTGGTTTTTGGGGTGCGTGGTTAGTGCAGAACCAGTCACAAGGTTCTTCAGCTGCCGTTGTGCAGGTGCTGTAGACCTTTAAGAACTCTTTGTTCTCCAGGATGTTTCTAAAGCTTTGGCAGAAAATTCCTAGTGTCTGATCTCTCTAGCAGGAATGCCAAGTGTGACATGACTGCCTCCAAATGATGAATGTAAAGTGTGTAGGAAGAGTTGTGCTTTGAGGGGAAAAAGATGCGTACTGTGCAGGGAAACTCTCTGATCTGTCCCCAGAAGGTCAACTCTAGGTCTTAATCTGCAGTGTAATATAAACTCTGATGTAAACTGCTGCAATTTCCTTGCCACAGAAAAGCAGGCTTCTTACTTTGTCTAGTAGAGTTCCTCCCGGGTAAGACAATTCTCCAAAGTGCCTAGTGATTTATTTTTTTTTTAATTATTTTGAATCCACTTTAGAAGTGGGGTCTTGGTGTTCCTGAAGAAGTGATTCATGTTGAACGCTTAATGTTTCAGAGACTGACCAGTAGGCTTGAGTAATCCTGGTTCAGTTCCAAAACACAGCAGTGGTCTGCTGCTTTTGGTGAAAATCGGTCCCTTCCTTCTGCTGTCACTTCCCTGGCAGAATTATTAGACTGCTTTGCATCTCCTGTGTCTCTCAAACTTAGTTCTTCTCATCGCCTTTTCTCTTCCTATTGAAGTAGGTGGCCCCTGGAGGAGGGGCACATTGTCCTGACTGGTGTAAGTGTGGAGGAGACTCTAGTGAGGTATTGGGTGGCAGAATTCCTCAATGTGAGAGGTGAGGTAACTGTGCTTATGGCCCTGCCTCTTGGCAAATGCTGGGCTTTGGGCTCTGAAATGAGAAAGCCTTCTGTCCTCTGCTGACTTCAGCTCACTTCCCCAGGGGAGCAGGAGAACCACTGCAGTGTCCAACTGTTCAGTTTGCCGCCGTGAAGACGGCACGAGGCGTTTCTTCCCATGGGTGTATCAAACCTTTTGAAGCCAAGCACGACCTGCCCTGTTAGCTGCCCTGCTCCGTAACGTGGCCGTGCCGTGCTGGTGGCCTTTATGCTTTTGCTTTTTGAAGAGAGCAAGTCGTATTTGGTCTGAATGGGCTTTAGTTTCTGTTGTGAAACCTTACGGTACCCTAGAGGGGAAGAGCTGAGTTGAAGCGGGCTGCCTTGCACATGCATGGGTTACTTGGGTGAGTGTGTTCCCTGCAGTGAGGCATATAAAATAAATGGCTTTTGTGGCTGTTGAGGAGGTGAAAGGAATCTGTGGAGCGTATTAACCACAGAAACAGCTTCTGGCCAGCTGACCTGAGCCACAAACGCAGCTTGGCAAAATACAAGAAGTTAAAATGCTGAGGTCTGGTGCTGTGTGTGCTGTTGAGGCAGAAAATGCAGCAGCGGGGCCCAGGGAGAAAGTGGCATTTGTAACAGGCTGGGAATGGGTTTGGGAGAGGAAGAAAGACTTCTGTGCCGTGGGGATTTGAGAGGGTTGTACTCACCACTGGAAGGTGCGTGCCAGCAGTAGGGCCTTGTAAGTGCACCTTATTTTACAGACAGGTATCTTTTTAGTGATTATCTACACAGGTGTAATGTGTGTGCGTGTGTGTGTGTATGCACAGTGCCTCCAGGTTAGGAAGGAGAGGGCAGAAAGAAGGTGCTTCTTTCAGTGATCCCATCAACACCCACCTTAGCCAAAGCCTGCAGGTAACTCCCTGCAGCCAGAACCCACTCTCTGGCTGTTCCAATTAGCTCCCCAGTGCTCCCAGCGTAACGCAACACAGTTTAGTTGTAATAAGCCAGGATTTTTCCTGTAGCCTGTGGGTGCGATGTACATCTCCACTGAGGGGAGCTGGTGCACTCGTTCTGAGTTAACAAAGCTTTAAAAAAATACAAGGGGAAATCTAGATCCTGGAGAAATAACGTTTTTCTGTTTTCAGGACTGCAGTGCTTGCGGTGTTTACGTGTCTTGCACAAACTGTTATGCCCCTGCATGCAAAAGGGACTGTTCACAACTGCTTTGAAGTAAAACTGCACCTGCCCTTTTTTTTTGCGATAGTCTTGACTATTTCAAGTGGCAAAATAGTGGTGTCAGTAATGTCACCCAGGAGACACGGAAGCGGTGTGGCAAATGGGGAGATCTGGCCACTGAAGAGGACTTTAAATTCACTTATGATTTAAAACCCAAAAGGGCTCCTTGCAATCACAGTAATTACTTTGAACAGTAAATTGCTGAAGGTGCAGCAAAGCAGTTCTGAACTTCCATCAAAGCGTTGTGTTAAATACCTTCACTGACATGCTCTGTTTCCTTGCAGATGGTTCCACCAAGGCCCCAATCCCTACACTGGTACGCAGGACTGGCTTTATTCTGGCAACTACTGGGACAGAAACTACTTTAATTTGCCTGATATTTATTAAAACGCAATAAGGAGCCTGTGACTGATGATACAAATTAAGTCTTAATCTGTTTTAATGTTTTCCCTTGTTTTACTTATCTCCTGAAACAAACTGACATGTTATCAAACAGAATATTCAGCATCTCCAGGGTAAATCTGGTGGTCCATGATCTGCGGTCCCAGAAGTAGGGGAGTAATTTCTCTGGCTGATGGTGGGTCCTGTGTGGACAAAGTTAAGTGGCCACGGTTTCCAGCTGCCCCGTTTGCTGAATACACCTATATTAGGTTGTGGTGTATGAGGAACAGAAGCCCTTCGGCTCTGCTGTGAATACTTTCTTTCGTAGAGAACATCGGCACAAGGAAAACCGGTTTTATTTATTGTGACATGGGAATGTTTAAAAGCACACACAGTAATGGCAATATTCTGTTCTTAAATGAAGAAGGGTGTGTCACTTTTGTAAAGATGTAATTTTTCATAAAGTGACTTTTACTGAAGTAACTCCCTTAAATCCTGAGCTCTGGTCGGAGATTCCAGAAGCCTTCCCATCTCTGGAGCATTAATGCAGTCGTTTAAGCTGGTGACATTACTCAGAGGTATTTATTCAATGTTTTGTGCAGTGTGTTTTGAATTTTGCTCTCCTGTTTTGCTACCAACCTTATGGTTTAAGGAATTAAGAGCCATTTAAATATCTACAGATTCGATTTGAACTGCACACTAGTAACAGGTTTTAAAAGAATCTGTCTCATGCACTAGAAGTTCTGGTGCCCAGCACCACTGTAAAAAGGCAAGAACCTGATCAGTCCGGGACCTGGTGGGACGTGGTGGGGTGGGGTGGGACAGGACCTGTGTCTGTACTGTGCAAACTCCCTGGGAGGAAGTCTTGTGCATTTCAAAGGTAGTAGAGCACCTCAGTGAGGCCTCCTGTGCACAGCTGCGTTACCCCTTTTCGGTGGGGTGCATTCAATCTTAGAGTGTAAGTTTATATTGAACTGTGTACAGAGCTTCTAGAGGGCAAGCTGCTCTTTGTACAATATTTTAACTGCTGTCTGGAGGTTAGTGTTAATCGGATAATTTAATTGCTACTAAATAAAGGCTTCAAAACTTCTTGCATCTAGTCTAAAGTGAGTGGTGTTCGATAGTGCTGACCCCCTTGGAGCAAACCTACTCCAAAAGCTGCTGCCGTGAGGTTGCGTGGTGGGCTTCCATCTGCGCCAGGGACCTCCCGTCCCCACTGCAGGAACAGGGTGTGGGTGGCTGGGGAGCCAAGAGCTTTCTCCTGCAGGGAGGCTGCTGCTCTGGCCTCGAGGGTGGACTACTGAAACTGTGAGGAAGGCAATGAGACGCCTTCCGTTTTTATTCTGGGCACTACTAGAGTTACCCAGGGAGCGATGCTGAGGCATAGATAAGGGACAAGCCTTTTCTTGGGCAGCCTTTCATGCGAGGGCCCCATTCTCACAGTGAGCAGGAGATGCAGCAGAAGACCCGCGCTATCTCTTGGAAGCCTCAAGCCTCTGCCCCGGCCAGCGTTTCTTCCAGCCAGTCTGAATTCCCATGCAACTTCAAGTGGCTTCTGGAACAGGTAGGAGCAGTCTGTCCTCCTTGAGGAGGTCACACAGCACTGAACACTCAGTGCCACACAAAACAAAGCATTTGGTTCCTGCCCGCCCGGGTTCAAGAGGTGGGAAAGCCTACACAGCAGCAACATTTCTTCTTTTGTTCTTCTGTTTCATAAGAACAGATGTATTATTTTTTTCTAGACCTATACTTCAAGAGCCTGGCGTATTTAAGTGACCCTACCTGTAGTTGTGAAACCTCTAAAGCAAAGGAAAGGTACTTTTTCTTAACCCCCTCCTTGATGCGTATCCTCAGCTGCCCTCCTCAAGGAACCTGTGGTTTGAAGGAATGGCCCATCCGTGAGAAGAGCTCCTTCCTCTAGTTGAACACATGACTGTCCTCTTGCTCCTGAGGTTTGTGTGCAGTTCATTCCTAAAGCATAACCCCAGCGGTACCGACTACGCCTGGTCCCACTGACTTCACTGGGGTCACCTGTCACCACCGTTGGGACTTACACCTATTCCATGTCAGCACCCAGAAGAACCTGGCCACTCTTCAGCGAAGCAGCTGCAGCAGATGTGTCTCAGCCCTCATAATTCACAGAGAGGTAAGGGTGAGGGTGCTGCGCTGTCCCAGGGAAGTGTAAAACCCATGGGGATGCAGTGCTAATTAATGGCCTTTTTGGGAACACTTACATTAAGTTATTTGATTTATTACAATGTAAACTCCATTCCTCCTGAACTCTTCCTGAAGCCCATACAGCATCTCTTCTCAACCTGTTTAAAAAAAAAAAATAACATGAGCTCAGTAGAAAGTGTGCAGCGAGGACTACTTTAATTGCTACCTAAATGCACTCTAAGGAGGGCATTTTGCTCCATCCTGAGTGTTACACAAATGCTGGAAGTTCAGGCTCCAGCCATAAAGCTGTGTATAAATGTGAGAGTAAAAACTTGGTTAGACTAAAACCAGAGCAAGATTAGTACTACTAATTGCAAAGTGTAAATGAGCGGAGATATTGGGTCTCTTACGTATGACAAGTAGCTTAACCACTGGTCTTAAACCTTATTTTATTTTGAAAAGAGTTAAATTAAGCTTTTAGAGGCATCTCCCTGTGCAAGATCCATGCAAGAAGCAAACTTCTTCATGACCCTGCCCTGGGAATAGGGCCTAATTCTCTAGTTCCCTGTCCTGTGGGTAACTTTCATAGAATGGGGTGGAAGGGACCTTAAAGATCATTGAGTTCTACCCCATCTGCCATGGGCAGGGACACCTCCCACCAGACCAGGTTGCTCAAAGCCCCATCCAGCCTGGCCTGGAACACTTCCAGGGATGGGGCATCCACAGCTTCTCTGGGCAACCTCAAAGTAAATAATTTCTTCCTAATATCTAGTCTAAATCTGCCTTCTTTCAGTTTAAAACCTTCACTCTTTTTATCAGAGTGTGGAGCAATAGGACAGAGTCCTTCTCCACCTCTCCTGTAGGCCCCCTTCAGGTACTGGAAGGCTGCTATTGCTTTACGTCTCCCTGGAGCCTTCTCTTCTCCAGGCTGAACCACCCCAGCTCTCTCAGCCTGTCCTCACAGCAGAGGTGCTCCATCCCTCTGATCATCTTTGTGGCCCTCTGCTGGACCTGTTCCAACAGGTCCATGCCCTTCCTGTGCTGAGGACTCCAGAGCTGGACACAGTACTCCAGGTGGGGTCTCACCAGAGCACTTATACCTGTGTGGTTATCAGCAGCTGGTGAGCCTTGTCTTTGCAGACATCACATCATCCAGAGGGATGGCAACCAAGCAAACATCGGGTAGGCAGGGCTCAGCCCTGGTTTCCTCTGCGGGGTTAGGACTGGGGCCTGCCATATCCGTCTCCTCAGCAGCTGGCCTGGCGACTGGGACTGGCACCGTAACGTATCTCCTCCTGGCGCCTGCACCTTGCTGTTCAAAGACAGCCTGGCCAGGAGTGGGTTCCCAGTCCTGCGCGTTCAGGATGTTAGAGCCCACTAAAATGAAAGGTGGAGCATTTTCCCTCTTGCTGTCTTCTTGCAGCACATAAACAGGAGCGGATACTTGTGACAGCTGACCACACTGTTGACTTCCCCCCCTGGACAGACGGGGGGTTCCCTGGCAATAAGAAACACCAGCTCCAGCAGGAAGGGATGGTTGTGATTTTTGACCTTGTCTCAAGTCAGTTAGGCAATAGAGGGTCCACACATTAGAAAGTGGTGGTGGCTGTCCTGCTTCTCCGGATGTCGTGGCTACAAAGATAAAAGTAAGAGTGCTGGTATCAGGAGCACTGAATTCCAAGTCGCACTGTAAATCCTTACCTCTAACACAAACATACCCAGCCTGGAGAAAGCAAGCACCTTGGAGAAGGGAGCCGGGGCAGCAAACACCCTTTGGTATGTGGCTGACAAACACCTGCAGCCTAGAAAAAGTTAAGCAGTTTATGGCCAGTGCTCTGGCTTTGCTTATGGCCAGGCTCTTCTGGGGAACCACGTGTCCGGTATTTCTGAAACTGAAGTTTGTCAAACTCCCCTAAAAGTATAAGGTTCCGGTATTTCTGAAACTGAAGTTTGTCAAAGTCCCCTAAAAGTATAAGTTTTTGTTGTTTTTTGCGGGTTTTTTTGTTTGTTTTTTTTTTTTTTTTAAAGAGCCAATCTGAATGTACACATCTGCCAAACCTGAGCTCTCCTCTACAAAAGGCTTTGCTGAGACCTCACAGCTGCACACACTTCTAGGGCCTGGGACAGGGCTGGGACAGATTCTGTAGTACCAAGGAGGCTCGGGGCAGGGACCTCCACCCTGGAGGGTTTGTCCAGCTGGGCAAGGGAGGAGCTGGGCACAGGTCACCAGAGGGGAGAGGTGCTGGTGAGGGCCTCACCAAGAAAGATGAGCACCAGCTCCCATGCTGCTGGTGGAACTGATGACCAGTGCTCAGCCCGCTCAGCCCAGCTGCAGAAACTCACCAAGCTCACGACAGCACAGGCAACCACCACCATTTTTTTTTCCTAAATGGAAAATCTCCTAGGTCAGTGCTGGAATATGAGACCTTTCAGGGGAGGAGAGTTAAAACTAGGGCTCCGACTAGTCACCTCTTCAGCCACAGGGCACGTGTGTGACATCTTAGGTCCCTAGCACCTGCTTCAGAAAAACATGGCTTGTTTTGAGCAAGACCATTTGGCATCAATGGGCACCTTCCCATCACTTTTATCTGCACATTTGCCCCCAGGATTCCTGCCCAAAGCCAGCCACATCTCTTGGAACAGACGGCAGGGAGGTCCAACACGTGCACTGGGGCCAAGCAGACAGCATTGGTACAGCAGTAGTTTAGAAATCATCTCTCCCCCTGTGTGGCACTGACATAGGTGCTTTTCCATTTAGGGACCACCCCTGAAGCTGTAGAGCTGGAAGCTGAAACAGGAAGATGGCAGAGACCCAGGCTTTCTTACCTGACCAGACATAAACTTGCTCAGTTGATTCCACTTGTGCTGGAGATCCTGCTCTCTCAGGATGGCACACTGAGGCATCTGCGTGAAGACCTATGGCTGTAGCACTTGAGCCCTGGCCTGCAGCTAAAGGCTGCTTGGTCTTTAACAGACAAGCTGTTTGGCCTACAAAGGGAATGATGATTTTCTGTGGAAACTGCTCTACATATGATGCAACCTCTGTACCCTTGTAAGGTAGAAACTCTGCACTCATAATTGGCTCACCATCCCACTGCAGTTTTACAGCCTTAATGGCTGAGGTGGCCTCAGCTTCGTTGCAGAAAGGCACAGCCTGCAGTGGATCTTTAAGAGCAGGTGATGGTGGTCCTGATGGTGCTGGTTCTTTCCACAAGGTGACCATGGAACCTTGATCTAGGTCATTTGTTGAAACATCAGCCTGGCTGTCTGAGGGCCCTAGTTCTCCAGCAATGGAGGACTGACTCCACGCTCCTGGTTGTGACCTAACAGCCTCTACAGAAGCCTCAGCTGCTGGGACAGCAGAAGCATCTTCGGCAGCACCTTCTCCTGGTGCCAATTCATTCTCTGAGGTCTGAGAGTCTTCTTGAAGAGTCTGCACGCTGGTTGCCACATCCCTCACAGAATAAAAAGAGCCAGTGTTACCTAGCACGTGGGCAGCAAGCTGGGTAGCCTCAGCGGGGACGTACACCAGTTCAGGTCCCTCAGGGGATGCAGATCTAGCAGATCCAGGGGGGAAATTGCTTTCTGCAATGAAACTGGCGTTTGATGGGTGTTGAGTTACTTTGGAGCTATACTGAATTTCAGGTTCTTTAAGGAGCTGGTCTTCCTCTGTGTCGGTACACTTGTCCTTTCGCTTGTGCTCCTCAGAAAACAAAGTATCTGTGTGCTCTGTTGTCTTCTCTTCCAGTCCCTCACTCGCATTTTCTGCAAGGTAAAAAAAACACATAATGGCAATACAAGAGCAACTGTTTCCATTTAAATAAAATTAAGAGTGATTTCAGCACCAACTCAATTAGATGCTCTACAGCACGTTTATGAGGCTTGCAGAGATGGGATAATTTCAGGAGGGGGTTTGCTGCTTGCCTATCAATAAGGGAAAAAAAAAATATCAGAGAGCACTGGTACCACTTCACAACCCAGGAAGCTTTAACTGTGTTCCTGATCCTGCAGTGATGGCTACGTTCTTATCTGCTGCCCACAAACATTGCTAAACTTAAGGGTTAAACTTAAGGGTTAAACTTAAGGGTTTTAACTTAAGGGTTAAAAGATTAAAGCTTTTACATTAAGCACATCTCCAGCTAGAAGACTCCTCTTCTACAGCTCCTCTTTACAACATATCAGAACTCTTTGGATCCATACAAGTTATTTTAGATGCATAGATGGTGACATTTTAGCTTCCTCAAGAATCTTGATTAGTTGAACTAAAAGGTATCCAAGTGAAGAACATGGTAAGACATAAACAAGTTTTAGACAGAGTGAAAAGTGGCTTCTAGATTACTAATAAAGGAACACAAAAGACTATGTGTGGGATCAAAACAGTGTTCCACCACATGGTTAATAAAACCCTCGGCATTGGAAAAAAATGAACAAACCAAGAGGTCTGGTTTCTATCATGATCAGCAAGCGCTGGCCAATATTGTAAAACCAGCACAGGAGCAGAAAAGAAGGCGAGTCTTTGATACATCATCACAGCTCAGCACTGAGCTGTTTTCTCAAGTCACGAACAGATGAGATCAGAAATTACGAGAGAAGCACAACTCAAAGGATGCCAGAGCTAAATCCCCTCTGAAAAAGACATCCCAAGCCAACACAGACCCATTTACAATCCGATGTCAGTACCGGGCAATGCCGCAGAAAAGCAAGGCTCCCTTGCAGCTACGCAGACGAGGCAGCCACCTACGGGTGCACAACCAGTCTCAAAGCCCACAGTGGGGGGGAGACTCCAGAGGAAACCAGAGGGTCAGTTCACAGCCAGGTAAGCAAACCACGGACAGGAATTCAGACAGAAAATTCCTGTCTTTTGCAGCCACTCTCCATCATACTTGAAAAACGGCAGTCAAGCAAAGTCCCCAGTGACCAGACAAAAGGGAATATCGCACACATTTTTAGAAAAGGTAATAAGGAGGACTCCCAGAACTACAGTCCCAGCAGCCTCACCTCTGTGCTTGGTAAGATCATGGTACAGATCCTTCTGGAAGACACGTCAAAACATACAGTACACAGGGAAGTGATTAAAGACAACCAGTGTGGCTTCACCAAGGGCAAATCGTGCCTGACTATTCTAGTGGCCTTCTACAATGGTGTGACAGCATCAATAGACACAGTAAGAGCTACGGATGCCATCTACCTGGACTTCTGTAAGGCCTTTGATACAGTCCCCCACAACATTCTGGCTGCGGAATTGGAGAGAGATGGGTTTGATGGATGGACCATCTGATGGGTAAGGACTTGGCTGGATGGCTGCATCCAAAGGGTTACAGTCAACAGCTCAATGCCCAAGTGGAAACCAATAATGAGTGGTATATCCCTCAAGGGCATGTACTGGGACCAATACTATTTAATACCTTCATCAATGACAGAGTTGAATCAAGTGCTCCCTCAGCAATTCTGTGGATGACACCAAGCTGAGTGGTGCAGTCAATTCACTAGAGGGACAGGATGCCATCCAGAGGGACCTTGACAAGCTCGAGAAGTGGGCTTGTGTAAACCTCATGAAGTTCAATAAGGCCAAGAGAAGTTCAATAAGGCCAGTGCACCTGGGTTGGGGCAATCTCCAGTATCAGAATGGACTGGAGGTAGAACAGATTGAGAGCAGCCTTGCGGGAAAGGACTTGGGGGTACTGGTGGATGAAAAACTGGACACGAGACAGTAACGTGTACTTGCAGCCCACACGGCCAACCATATTCTGGGCTACATCAAAAGAAGTGTGGCCAGCAAGTCAAGGGAGATGGTTGTGCCCCTGTACTCCACTTTGGTGAGACCCCACCTGAAGTACTGCATCCAGCTCTGGGGTCCTCAGCACAGGAAAGGCATAGAACTGTTGAAGTGAGTCCAGAAGGGCCACAGAAATGATCAGAGGGCTGGAGCACCTCTGCTGTAAGGACAGGCTACAAGAGTTGGGGCTGTTCAGCTTAGAGAAGAGAAGGCTCCCTGCAGACCATATTGTGGCCTTTCAGTACTTAAAGGGGGCTTATAAGAAAGATGGAGAAAGACTTTTTACCAATGGCTGCATTGGCAGGATATGGGGAAACAGTTTTAAACTGAAAGAAGATAAATTTAGATTAAATATCAGGATATTTTTATTATTTTTTTTTTTTACAATGAGGGTGGTGAGGCACTGGAACAGGTTGCCCAGGGAAGCTGTGGATGCCCCATCGCTGGAAGTGTTCAAGGTCAGGTTGGACAAGGCTCTGAGCAATCTGATCTAGTGAAAGATGTTCCTGCTCAGGGCAAGGGGGTTGGACTAGATGATTTTTAAAGGTTCCTCCCAACCCAAACCATTCTGTGATTCCACAATTATGCAGAAAATTGCTGTGTGGTATCATTAATGCAACATTTGCAAACGCACCAAAATTCAGCCTTCAGTGACACTTTAAGTAAGTCACACTGCAGCACCCACCAGTCATTTTCACAAAACTGTTTTGAAGTGGTGAAATCTGTAGTAGTTAGCTTTTTTAGAGGAGACCCTAAGCTAGGAATAAGATAGTAGCCCTTTCTGCTCATAGCTGGGGCTTCTCTTCGTTGCTGTGATTACCTTAGTGGACAGCTTTCAATCTATAGACCAAGGCTGTCTTAAGTGCTGGCTGGTTCCAGGGCTACCTGAAACCCACCTTAAGTGGCCTTTTTGACTAAAGGGCATATTCGAAGCTACTGACACTTACAGTGACCAGACAATGGAGACCCAAACCAGTGGGGGAGACGCAAACAGGCTGTGGGCTAGGCCATGCACCCCTATCACTGCTCCCACACATCCTTCAGGTGGCATCATGTATTCCAGCCCTTACATCCAAACCTAGGGAGGGCACTTCCCAAAGGAATCAGCGTCCCACAGAACTAAACTGCCTTTTTAGAAACAAAGAGACACAATATCTATTTGCAAAGAATAGGCGTGAAGTCGCTGTCTGCTTAGCAGGCGATAAATTGCACTACAGTATCTTAAAATTAAAATGATCAAAGGCATCCAGGCTCTCCTCTATACTCAAGGAGAAAGTGCAGCATCCCAGGGGACTAATTCTTCCCACATTAAATAGAAGCAAGTACTTTCTGAAAACGCCCACCTTTTCAACAGCCCAGAACCTCCCGCCCTCTTTCACGTGACCAGATACGGATGGGACGCAGCTCATAAAAAGTGAAAACTATCCACATCCATTCAGGTTGGAACATTGTCTCAAAATATGTTAAAGGAACAAACAGTGACTATCTTACCGCTAACGAACTCAAACTTATGAACCAGTTCTCTTATATCCAGATCTGGATGCCCTGCAAACAGAAGAAGGAACTGAGCTGGAGCAGGACAGCACTCTCCAATAGCTCAGCTCTTCAGATGAAGCACCGGGTAGGAACAAACCTTTTCGAAAGCTGATGAGCTCTTGGAAATAGAGAGCAAAAAACTCAGTAATGTCATTCGGGTTGTTTTCCATGACAGCCTGGCTCACCCCCTCAAGCAGGATCTTGAGGCCACGTGGAACCAGCGTGATCTTCGAAGACTGCATATTGGCCCACTCGAGCTGGCTTATGGTTTCTTGTCTGTGCAAACAGAACCCCTGGGCTGAGCACGTACCCTTCCCCAGCGTGAAGTGTCCAACACCAACTGCAGGATCGCAGCTGCCCATCCCCTGCCAAGCCATCATAACCCTCCTCCATCCCCTCCCCATCACTCCTCTAACTTAGAGGGGGCATTTACCATTTGCAGTGACCAAATCCTTTACTCTCCACTCTGCACCTTTAGGCAGCAGGAGACACGGCCAGGGCAGGCAGCCAACCAGGGAACTGAGATGTGAATTCAAACCCACACCCTGAATCCCTTGTTTTTAAAGATAAAACCCACCAAAGGACCCCCGATGAGCCAGAAAAGCCATTTGCATCCAAGCAAAAAGTTTACCAGATGCTTCTTTGTCCATCCCCCCTCCCTCCTCCTCTTCCATCCCCTCCGGTACTTGCTTGCTCTTGGTCCTGGCCTCCTGCTGTGGCCCCTGATGTCCTCACCCAGCACCCCGGGGCTGTTGACACCCAGTTGGGAAGGCATGATGTCACAGTGCCCATGTGTCATCAGCGTGGCACAGCAGCGCTGAGGTTTGGAGCCAACATTACTGTGCTCCGGTATTACTGTTAATTGGTCAAAAACCATGGGGGGGGAAAGGAGTGGGAGGCAAAACACACAATTACAATTCACACTGAGCAGAGCGCTCTGCAGCCGGGTGATGCTGCCACTTATAGAATGGTTTGGGTTGGAAGGGACCTTAAAGACCAATCGAGTTTCAACCCCCCCTGCCCTGGGGAGGGACACCCCCACCAGACTGGGTTGCTCAAAGCCCCATCAGCAGGGGCTTTCCTCCTGCAATAAACACCTTCTCGGTATCCCACAAGAATCAGTGCATGTAACGGACATGCCCGTCTGAGCACAGCTCTATTTATAATCCTTTTAGTAATATGCTTTAAGATCCAAGTACAGTGCCAGGGCTGCAATTGCTCAGGGCATGCAGCAGAAGGCTGAGCACCCATGGGTGCTGCCTGCCACAGGAAGCGTGAGCACCCCATGAGCTGCTGCGTGTCCCCCCTTCCCGCCCTGCTGTCAAACTCATTCCCACCTTCTGCCACCGTGGACTTGCCTTCAACCAGCTGCACCCACAGCGCAGGCAGAACCCCTCTCAGGACGTGTTTCACCTTTGCCGAAAACACCCGTTTTCCTCCCCAGGAGCAGGCAGCCCAACCAGACGTTTCTTCCCGGCAGAGGAGGAGCGTAACTCTGTGCCCAGTCTCAGGTGAAGGGGATTTCACACCATCCAAGGCTGCAACCTGTGGAAAGCAGAAAGAGGGCAGCCATGTCTCTGCCAGCCCTGGTGGAGCTGGTGGGCGCACAGACCACCCCCGCGGTCACAGCCTGGCCTTTTAAGGGAGGTGACATCCAACACCCAAGGGACTTAAAACCACGTAACAGACTGCAAAATACGGCCCCCGAGAAGCCAGGTTCTGTGGTGACCTCTGGCAGGAGCTCCGAGCGAACGGCTGGGGACTGTAACCTCCTACACCCAAAGAGGAACGAGATCATTCCCGAGTACGGCTCTGTCCATACGGCAGAACCTTACAGCTGCAAGGCCAAAACTGGAAACAAACCCCAACAGCCCCATTAGTAGCATCTGCTTTCCAGTACGTATTTCCAGTGGATACACACAAGATCATTTTCAGTTCAAACAAAACAAGCACAAAAAAAGGTAACTGTATAGTGCTGTATTTTCAAGGTTACCACTGACTGGGTTTCTGAGGATCACATTTCCAGTGGATACACACAAGATCATTTTCTGTTCAAACAAAACAAGCACAAAGAAAGGTAACTGTATAGTGCCGTATTTTCAAGGTTACCACTGACCAGGTTTCTGAGGATCACGAAGGCAGGAAGATCATGGGGGAAGCCACGATCAGGAGTCTGCTGTGGGATAAAAGCTTTTACTCGCCAACAAGGCTACAGATCAATCTTCATCAAAGTTGGAAAGCCATCATCTGCCTACCTGCCCTTGCATTCCTGGATGTCTGCACCTCTGCAGAAACCCGAGGGGAATTCCAGCAGCACTGAAGATTTAAGACTCAAGTATCATTGCTGCTAAAGCGTTTAGACTATCTACAATAGCTTCCTTTAATAAGTAACATATTATTAATAGGTCATTCAAAATTAATAGATTATTATATCACTTTCAAGTTAGTTGAAACATACTGGAAAGTATATTAATGGTAACTCACCACAAAATGCTTCTTCCATTAAAGAATACTTAAAAAGTAATTTCTCATCAAGAAAACTTCTCACAATAGCTCATCAGTCCTGGAGAGTGGCAACACAGACTAGAATATTAAAAAAGTTAAATATGAATATGTTATGACTTACAACATTAGGAAAAATAGCTTTGCTATAGAAAGAATAAGATACACTTCAAGAATATAAATAAAGACTAGAAGATGCATTATTTCTGGAGACAGGATTGTACTCTGAAGTCCAGAGTTCTGCACGGAGAGCATATGGAAGCAACAGGACTTCATGGAGGCATTAAACATACCTGGGTGCAGAGACAGCCACGTGGGTACTTTGAAACCGTCCTCAATGAGCACAGATCAGAAGAGAACTTGTAAACTTGCTCCTTTTGAAAACTTTCAAAATTCTAGGTCTGTAAAACTCTGCACAGCAAAGGCTTCAAATACATTTAAGTACAGACATCATAAACCACAGAAAAATTTATTATCAAAGGTAACAGAACAGAAGCATAAACCTCCTTAAATACCTAAAAAAGCTTCAGGCCCCAACATAAAAGTGTGTCTGTCTGAAACTTAAAAAGAGCTGTAGGAGAAAATATGTCTGGAAACTAATTCACCCTGCTGGAACTCAAATGTTGTTTTTGGAAGCCATCTAGAGTAAATCCATCATCTGAAGCGTACCGGCTGCTCCACTAAAAGCTCTTGCCCTTTGGACCCAGACTGAAGAGCCCGTCAGCCCAAGAGCAGTTTGCCCAACTGGAGGTTGCCCCATCTCCAGAAGTCACAGCTTCCAGACAACGTTAAAATCTTAGAAGACAGAGATTGGACAGTTCAGCAAATCAAGCTCCCAGACAAGTCATATTTTTCAGCCAAAAAAAATAATAAAATCAAGCCATTCAATTAGGTATTTCACAACAGGTTAATTAATCACACTGGTTGGGGGCTTGTGCAGACAAGTCATATTTTTCAGCCAAAAAAAAATAATCAAGCCATTCAATTATGTATTTCACAACAGGTTAATGAATCACACTGGTTGGGGGCTTGTAGGGTGTGTTCAGTTTTGTTTGGGTTTTGTTTTGTTTTTTTATAATTGCAACCACTTTCAAAATTTCAGCTAAACAGGCAGGAGAAGAGGACTTGCATTTATTGCAAGCATCATCTCTGTGTTTCTACCTGCCAGAGACTCCAGTGGAATTCTAAGTGGGGGGTTGTATCCATATGCAAAAATCTCCATGAAAATCTTCCTGCTTTTCCTACCAAAGGTACTCAATTTCCTTAAAGTGTCTTTATGGGCATCTCTCTGACTCTCTTTGTCTTACCCCTTCCTGGGGGCCTTTGCTACAAGTGAGAAGTATCTGTCCCAGCAGTACAATTATCAATTATCTTTTCTCAATACAGTAAACATATTGCTTTTAGTGAAATACTGGAAGGCATTTGTTACATAAATAGTTTTGCTCAGCAAAGTCTGACAACATTCTCTCCCTCTCTTCCCCTCTCAAATATTCGGCTCAAATGAATTTTAGTTTTCATTTTTTGGGTTGTTTTGGTTTTGTTGGTTTTTTTTTTTTCCCCTCTGTAAACCTCTTCCCCTGGGAGCCCCTCTGGGCATCTCCCACCGACAAGCACAGCTTGCCAAAAAATGACCAAAAACTACTGAGGACCAGCCAGTCCTGCTGAGCTTAACAGCCCACTTGGAACACCAGATTGAAGAGGTCACATTAAAAGGTAAACAGCATTTTGGAAAAAAGCAGCACTGACAAAAGTAGAGGTAACAGTAAGAAAACTGAACATGAACTCCCCATGCCTAAAACACACTGGAGGTTAAAACAAGGGGCTAAACAGGTCATGAAAATCTCAGGTAATTAAGTAAAAAGATTCCAAGCAGAAGCAGGGAGGCCATATGCAACTCTGATATACACCTACCCTGGTAACCTATGGCAGGTCCAGTTTTGGTGTCCAAATGTACATTAAAAAGTGGTGAAAAATAGAAATAATTCAGTATTTAAGTTTGGAAAGGCTGCTTCAAGTTGAATTTTTTACTCTTGCAAGAAACTCAGTGTAGAAACAGCAAGTGCTCATGCTTTATGAATCCCTGTATAGAATACCAAGTTTTAACTGTTCTTCAGTCAAAATAACTAGAACTGGAACTTGTCTGTATATTTCCATCTTTTGTAAGTCAACTTTGCCAGAAAAAAAGTACTTTCTGAAGCAGTTTTTCTAGCTCACCTCAAAATGCTAGAATGCAATACAATATTGTATATGCATCTACTCAAATTGTAATTAGCAGAGAAACAATTCCCTCTCCTGCCTTTTTTTCTGAACTCCTAATTTATATAAAATAATTTGTTTTACAGTTCCCTCCAGATGAAGGATCAGAGTCAATATAGCCATACTTCTTACTCCTAAATTTCAGTGGAGCCTACCATTTCTGTTCCAGGCTGCCCGCAAAGCCCCAGTGGAGCCAAGGACTGGAGAGCTGGTCAGATGCCACTGGCCGCCCAACTGCCTTAAAGGAAAGCTAAGTATAAATTTACTTCTTAACGTTAGCTTTAATAATACTTGCTTGGGATTGCATCATTTTTCATGCAAGAGATTTTCACGATTGCTACCACTGTTGGTATTTTGTAATGATGACTGGAGTTCTCCATCCTAAGTGACACCACGTACGGCCCGATGCCAACCTAACGCTTGCTCCTGGTCAAACCTCAAACAGTCCCAGAGCAGTTTTTAAACATGAGTACACTGGAAAGACAATCAGATCATTGTGAATTGAAAAGCAATTCAATACGACATTTGGGGAATTTTATTTAAGAATAAAGCATAACTAGAATATGAAACAAGCATTCAAAGTCAGAGAGAGAGGAAATTAAAGTGCTTGCTTTAGAGTAAATCGGAAACATTTTTTTCAAAGGTGTAGGAATACAGCAAATACAATTATGTGTGGTTCCTTAATGAAGAACAAGTAAATGTGATGTCTTAAAAAACTGGAGGTTGCCCCATCTCCAGAAGTCACAGCTTCCAGACAACGTTAAAATCTTAGAAGACAGAGATTGGACAGTTCAGCAAATCAAGCTCCCAGACAAGTCATATTTTTCAGCCAAAAAAAATAATAAAATCAAGCCATTCAATTAGGTATTTCACAACAGGTTAATTAATCACACTGGTTGGGGGCTTGTGGGGTGTGTTCAGTTTTGTTTGGGTTTTGTTTTGTTTTTTTATAATTGCAACCACTTTCAAAATTTCAGCTAAACAGGCAGGAGAAGAGGACTTGCATTTATTGCAAGCACCATCTCTGTGTTTCTACCTGCCAGAGACTCCAGTGGAATTCTAAGAGGGGGTTTGTATCCATATACAAAAATCTCCATGAAAATCTTCCTGCTTTTCCTACCAAAGGTACTCAATTTCCTTAAAGTGTCTTTATGGGCATCTCTCTGACTCTCTTTGTCTTACCCCTTCCTGGGGGCCTTTGCTACAAGTGAGAAGTATCTGTCCCAGCAGTACAATTATCAATTATCTTTTCTCAATACAGTAAACATATTGCTTTTAGTGAAATACTGGAAGGCATTTGTTACATAAATGGTTTTGCTCAGCAAAGTCTGACAACATTCTCTCCCTCTCTTCCCCTCTCAAATATTCGGCTCAAATGAGTTTTAGTTTTCATTTTTTGGGTTGTTTTGGTTTTGGGTTTGTTTTTTTTTTTTTCCCCTCTGTAAACCTCTTCCCCTGGGAGCCCCTCTGGGCATCTCCCACCGACAAGCACAGCTTGCCAAAAAATGACCAAAAACTACTGAGGACCAGCCAGTCCTGCTGAGCTTAACAGCCCACTTGGAACACCAGATTGAAGAGGTCACATTAAAAGGTAAACAGCATTTTGGAAAAAAGCAGCACTGACAAAAGTAGAGGTAACAGTAAGAAAACTGAACATGAACTCCCCATGCCTAAAACACACTGGAGGTTAAAACAAGGGGCTAAACAGGTCATGAAAATCTCAGGTAATTAAGTAAAAAGATTCCAAGCAGAAGCAGGGAGGCCATATGCAACTCTGATATACACCTACCCTGGTAACCTATGGCAGGTCCAGTTTTGGTGTCCAAATGTACATTAAAAAGTGGTGAAAAATAGAAATAATTCAGTATTTAAGTTTGGAAAGGCTGCTTCAAGTTGAATTTTTTACTCTTGCAAGAAACTCAGTGTAGAAACAGCAAGTGCTCATGCTTTATGAATCCCTGTATAGAATACCAAGTTTTAACTGTTCTTCAGTCAAAATAACTAGAACTGGAACTTGTCTGTATATTTCCATCTTTTGTAAGTCAACTTTGCCAGAAAAAAAGTACTTTCTGAAGCAGTTTTTCTAGCTCACCTCAAAATGCTAGAATGCAATACAATATTGTATATGCATCTACTCAAATTGTAATTAGCAGAGAAACAATTCCCTCTCCTGCCTTTTTTTCTGAACTCCTAATTTATATAAAATAATTTGTTTTACAGTTCCCTCCAGATGAAGGATCAGAGTCAATATAGCCATACTTCTTACTCCTAAATTTCAGTGGAGCCTACCATTTCTGTTCCAGGCTGCCCGCAAAGCCCCAGTGGAGCCAAGGACTGGAGAGCTGGTCAGATGCCACTGGCCGCCCAACTGCCTTAAAGGAAAGCTAAGTATAAATTTACTTCTTAACGTTAGCTTTAATAATACTTGCTTGGGATTGCATCATTTTTCATGCAAGAGATTTTCACGATTGCTACCACTGTTGGTATTTTGTAATGATGACTGGAGTTCTCCATCCTAAGTGACACCACGTACGGCCCGATGCCAACCTAACGCTTGCTCCTGGTCGAACCTCAAACAGTCCCAGAGCAGTTTTTAAACATGAGTACACTGGAAAGACAATCAGATCATTGTGAATTGAAAAGCAATTCAATACGACATTTGGGGAATTTTATTTAAGAATAAAGCATAACTAGAATATGAAACAAGCATTCAAAGTCAGAGAGAGAGGAAATTAAAGTGCTTGCTTTAGAGTAAATCGGAAACTTTTTTTTCAAAGGTGTAGGAATACAGCAAATACAATTATGTGTGGTTCCTTAATGAAGAACAAGTAAATGTGATGTCTTAAAAACGCATCTTAAACCTCGTTCACTTTATGGTTGATCTCAACATGACACACGTAACTCACTTTCTAAACCAGGAGACTAGAATTCTACTGGAAGAACAGAGGCTGAGGTAATTGCTGACCAGGAAACTTTGTTACAGAGTCACTTGACATCCCAGAAGTTATCCCAATACTCGGTATCATCTTGTTCAGGAGGCCACCAATTAAAAGACAAATTCGAGGAGCAAGGGAACAAAACTCATGTTCACATTTCTTTTAATTTTACTCAGAAATATAAAAGTGCAAGTTCTGTAAATTAACACCATTTACAGTACGTCACAATAAATATGCCACCTTGTGACATCTAAAAATTCTAGTTATTTATTTGAAATGAGTCATATTGAGATAAAAACTGCATCAACATCAACAAAAATACCTGACCCAGTAAAGATAGTCTTAACATATTAACTAGCAAGATGCATATTCCATTATTGCTATTAGATTATGCCTCCGAGTTCCAAAGTATAAAACCTGATCAGTTTACACAAAATACAGTTGAAATTTCTCTCATCACAGGCACAATCTAACATAAAAAATAATTTTGACATTTACAATGTAGGAGATTCTCCTACAAGGGGAGGAGGGAAAAAAAAAATAATATAGAAACAGATCGTTCTATTTCAGTGATGATTCGCTAAATTCACAGAAAAGCTGCAATTTGCACAGAGTTAAACTGTTATATGAATATATAGTGTCTTTCCATACCCACTCCTGGCCTGGTGAGAACAGCAGGCCCTTTAGTAAATTTACTACAGTTTGCTACCTACCTCCAAGTATGTAGATCTCAGATATCCCAACACAAATCGCATGCAGGTGCTTTGTGTCCTGAACAGCCCAATCTCACATTATATTTAAGCAGTGTATTTAAAAGGAATTTTGTCAGTAACTGTACCGTTTCTAGCTATTTAACCAGAATGGACTGTGTCGCTGATTGCAAAACATTAAAAGTCAGATAGGACAAAATAAGATTTCAAGTACATTAAAGCCCATTTTTAAAATCATTATTTGAATTCTAAGTAGTCACTATATATATACAATATATTGTTTTCTAGTCAATACTTATTTGGATTGACCAAAAAAGGTTGAACACTCATTTATGACTCAATATTACTGTCGAAGTCGAATAAAAAAACCAACCAGTGTACTATAAGTAACACATCTAGATTATAGAAAAATAAAACCGCTTTTTTTTTTTTTTAAGTGTTAAGAGTCTCTCCTCTTCTTCAGGAACTGCAACAGAAGTGTTTAACTGCTCTAGGAATGCCTTTCATAGCAGGAACTGTGTATTTCTAGAGAGAAACAGAAGTGTCTCAACCATTTCATTCGGCCTCCCAAATAGGATATTACTTTTCTCCTCCATATCAGTCTTGCTTTAGATGCAACCTCAAAAGCAAATCAATGAAGGTTAGGTGTGGGCAAGGTTCTAAAACTTTGGCAACATATTCTATAAAAAAGTAAGAAGAAGAAGAAAAAAAAAAAAAAGCTTAAGCTAAGGAACTGTTTAAGGCAACCTGACCAAAGTAAAGATAAGGCTTTTGGATAACTTATTTCCAAGGATATCCGGTTTTCTTAGCTTTGCAAAGTAACGTAATTCAACTAACTTTCTGGTCAGATTTCCATTCATAAGCTTCTTTAAAAAAATATTTACCTTCCTAGAATAAGGTATTAACTGAATATAAAACATAATGAGATACTGCATATTACGGACAAAAGTAAAAAAAAAAGCTACAGATGGCCAAGTAGTAAAAATTATATGGTCATGATAAAGTTTTAAGCTCTCTGAGGTATTTCAATATCTAAACATCACAGGTTTGCAATACCATATAGAGACGTAGGGTATTGTGGTATTGGCATAACTACCAAAGTGGATTTTTGATTTTGCATTTTGGTTGGTTCCATGTTTTAATACCTTTAAAGGTATCACTGCTATAAAGATTCAACAGCTTGAATGAAAAATATGTAAAATTACTGTATCTGGCCTAAGTATTTTAACATAATATGCAGAACATTAAGAGCAGAAGTAAGACCTGCCCACACTGTAATTGCATGTCAAACAACCTAAGTATTTGGTTGGAATGTACCAGAAGCACAGATCCTAAATATTGACATAATTTACATCACAAGTATGAGCTGGGTTGGGAGGGAAGGAATGAAAAACGGACAGGGATGTGAGTTTAAAATTCACACATTAGTCATTATGAAGTCACTGACATAAGCCACTAAAATTTAGTAAGATCTGCTTTTTGTGACTGAACAGTTTTCCTTCTCCTGTGTACTGGCTAATGCTTGAAGAAGAAAAAAGTGTTCTGATCATTCCCACCTTCAACATTTACACCAATTACTTCTATTGTATTATTCTAATCAAACCAGAAGTGCTCCCCTGGGCATATTTTAGATCTAGATCTATTCTGAAAGGCAAAAATCACACCTGCCAATATTGTTGAAGTAAATCATGTGTGCTTATTTAGGCTCACCCATAAAGTTACACGCAATTGTGTTCAGCTTGGTCTGAACAAAATAAAAACTGAAGAGTTAAAAACACAAGGTCACTTAACCTTCTTCCTGGTTGATTTACTTTTAGTTAAAATTGTAACGTTTTACTAAGCCATACCAACTCTGACCATTCTAGGAAAGTGTCTCTGGCACAAGTGGTTTTCAGAAGAAAAGCTGGTCTTCCCAACAGCTTTTTCTTCTGCTTCATCTTAAAGTGCAGAAACTGTGGGAAAGGTTAACAAGACCTTCTGTCCGTCACTGTGGAACTACTTCCCTTAGAGAGGCTAAGGCTGCGTGTATGCGGACGTGCAATCTGTTCTCAAAGTCATAGCCACTAAATTCCTCCTGGGGAAGGAAAAAAAAAAAAAGCATATAACTATTAGCCTCTTTCACTTTATGATATGAAGATAATTTTACTACTAACGCTTAAGAAGTCATGTTACAAAACAGACCACAGAAAAGAGGTGACCTGGAGACTGCATGTTGCAATATCCCCCCATTACCCACAGCAACAGAATTATAGAAATTCCAAGACAGTGAAGAGAGCAGAAAGCTTCCATTTCCAACATGCTGTTTGGATCCCATGTAGTTGAACAGCACCTGGAAAGTTCTGCAAGTCCAAAAGCTCTAGAAAATCCCAATATGCCCAAGGCAGGAACCAGTTGGAACAGACAAGGAAAGCTTCAATTTTGAAACATTCTGTAGCCAAATTTTACTTGAAAAACTTGGCAAGTTTCTAACACTCCAGGAGAGGTCACTAACATGGGTTCTGTGCTATGACTGACCTAGAAATACACATCTAGGTAACATACATAAATGTGTATCATTAATGTATATCTAAATGATGGTGGTGTAGATTATAGGTGAGGGACACCAACACCTCCCATCCACTCCCCCAATCCCCCCCAAAACGCAACCTCCCAAATGCCCACATCTCAGAAAGATAAATTTGAAAGTGTCTTAGTTTTTACCTTGGCTTGGAGAAGTAAGGTTTTGCCTCTTGGCACAGTCTACAAAAGGACAAACATTGCATTAGAAATGTGTTGCAAGTGTTAACAGCAAATATCTTAAGTATATGGCCTGGACAGTCTGGAATAGCATCTCCATCTTGAAAACAGGGTACCGAGCAAACAAAATCCTCTCAAATTACGAAACTAGAAATACTAATGAGGCACCCAAAAATTGCAGTATTAAGTATTTCTAGTCTTCCACGGAGAAGGAGAAATTACAGGTTTAAATGCAAGTTGCTACTGATGATGGTGAGCTACCACAATGCACAGGGAAGCAGATGAAGCTACAGATAAATGACTAACTGAACAATAAGAGTAATTCTTGTTTCTTAACCAAAGTTTAACCTATTTATTTACAAAACAAGTTACTGGATTTTATGTGTTAATAGTTGTTTCAGAAATCTCAATTTCAAATTCTTAAGGAGAAATATATGTATTTGCAGATTAGTATTTACTACTGAAAAAGCTCATGTTGTATTTCTTATCACACATTTTTATTTTAAGCCTTACAAATAAATAATCAACTGCCTGATAAGAGACAGAAAAATTGTTCTCTTATTCAAATATATCTGAATATGAACATATGTTGAATTACATTCAGTGTCTAAGACATCTACAAAAAATCTGTAAACTTGATGTAATCATATTAAAATATTAAAGAACTTGATTATAACAAAGTTTAAGATAACCAGATGATTCAGATGACATGGTAAGTCAATGTAATTATGAGTAATTTAAAAGCAAAGTAAATTTAATATGCTTTTCATACTAAAATGCATATACTTATCTATATCTGTTGCTCAGGTCTTGAATATGCTCAGCTTCTCAGGTAAACATGATTTACAAAGCAAAGTAAATTTAATATGCTTTTCATATTAAAATGCATATACTTATAATATTTGTTGCTCAGGTCTTGAATATGCTCAGCCTCTCAGGTAAATATGATTTAGAAAATCCTATTCCTTTCTCTTTCTTAACCATTATAGAGCTCTCGCACGACACCTCAGCTAGTAAATGTTTTCTATAAACAGCATCCACTCGCCTCTAATTCTAGCTCTTGCTTTTCCAATTTATTCAAATCAAGCATCGTTTACCATCTCAGTGTCTGAGTGCCACGAGAGGGAGTTTCCTGCATGTGCTTCACATCCTAAACGCTACCACAGCTACAATCCGAGGTTTGTGCCATTCTCAAACACCCAACACGAAGCATATTCAGTTACTGTGTGCACATACTACAAATTTTTATAACTTAACATACGTTATCACCTATAAATTTTATTTAATTGTCTGTATAGTGGTATGTTGACTCCCCACCCTAATTTAAAAGAAACTGAAAATAGTTTATGCTATTACCTCTGGATTGTCTAACAGAAGACAGCCAAGTTCATAGCAAGCATATGGCTGGACATATAAGTTGTTTTGACGGCACACTTCATCTTTAGCAGCTCGCTGAAAGAACTATAAAAATTAAAGGAAAAAGAAAAGATAAAAAAAGATTGCAGTAATACATGAAAATTGACTTGATACTTAAAAAAATCCAGAAGTACTGTTCAACTTTAAACACTAGAAATTAGATCAAAGCTAAAATGAGAATACATTAAAAATTACCAATGGTAGAGATTCTTTAAGCAAGGATGTAGAGCTTTTCACTGACACTATTGTATCAAGGCAAAACTATCTGTTTGGATTTTTACCAAGTAATATATTGACTGTTTCAAGTGTTTTCCAACTTCATACTGAAAAAATACTAGATCCAACAAGAAACTTTAGCATCAGAGATTAAGTACCCGGATTATTTAAGATATGCTTGCAAGAAGCAGGGGAAAAAAATTTAAAAAATTAAAAGCCAGCATCAGGTCCCTTGTTGCTTATGTGAATTGCATTCTATTTTGGGGAGGAAAAAAAAAGTTGTGCCCACAGATCAAAGCCTGGAGCAGTGGCAAAATTACTCTTTGATATGTGCTAATAATCCTACCTCTCAGTGTCTAATAGGTCTGGAGGAGAAACGGCAAACCTGTGCTTTTGAAAAGATATTTTTTTTTTTAAAATTGAATTTTCTTTGTTGAACAAAGTAAATCCAGCAGAGCCATTCTTCTTTCCAGCTTCCCTTTAACTCTTGCTCCTACAAGCCACTCTAGCTACCATGTTCATTCAACTTTTACGACACAGAATATAATGAAGACATGCTAAACAGAAGGTTTGAAAAGAACCTAACACGCTCTGTTGGAATTCACAAAGCAGTATGATCAAGAGCACTTAAAACTAATGGCTTGCTTAACACTCTTACTCAACAATATTTACTGTTTAACTGAATAGCTCATAAAACAGGATTAATGGTGTAAATTAGCATTTAACAACTTACCTGAACAGCATCTTCAGAATTTCCTAAGCATTTGTGTATGGCACCAAGAAGCAAATTCCTCAAACCAACAGCCGATGAATCATCCACATCCTGACAAGCTTAATGAAAAGATTCCAGTAAACAAACAAGATGGATTGAAATCCTTCCTTAGACAACAGTTGCGGCCTATGGCGACTTTTAGTCTGATGATTAAATTTAACCAGAAAAAGGAGATGCTAGTAACATTAATATAAATCAAAATAATTTGGTTTCTTTTAAATACAACCCATTTTGTATGAACCTCATCAAGTAATCTGTCACTCATAAGAACAATTTCTAACAGGAATGAATGGGCTGAAGACAAAGGCAGTTGGTGTGCTCTTACAAAAAGAGAAGAAACCATTTCTCTACTGGTCTTTGAAATATCCACTAAAAGCTGAAGCTAAGAAACAATCACCACCTCCTGGTGTTATGGGAGACTGGGCTGTCTCAGATACTGAAAGAAAAATACACAGTCCAAGTTACAAGGAGCACAGGGCAAGCAGTTCAGACAAAGCTGATTTGTTCTGAACTGAAGCAAAGTGACAGACGCACAAAAATCTGTACTGGACTTAAAAACCCAAACTAGGGTATTTTGGCGTCACACTTCTCAACACTGATGAGAGGATAAGGCTTATTTGCCAGACCTTAGCTGGTCCATAATCCAAGGACAGACTGTGCCTCGGCTGAGTAGTGCTCTGTTCCCAGAAAGAACTGAATCATGATGCACGTAACCGTCTCTAGATGAATCAGGGTCCATTTTGATCAAGCTTATTAGCGCCAGCTCTGCTAAATAAGGGCTAGTTCCATGACGAGCTGTTTGTACTTGTCTGCACCGTTGCCTCGAGAAAGGCCAAAGTCCGGGGAGACCTCCAGGGCTTTTCATCCCTTCAGAAGCAGCTGAACTTCTGTGCCTGGAGCAGTAGAGCTCCTTTAACTTCATATTCTGCTTCATCTCATAAACCCTGTCAGGTCTTAACTAGCTCTGCATTCACAACACTGTTAATCCACAACCCAAATAATCCACCTGCGAATAACTAGGAGCTGGCCACACAAAGTATTTGGATGCTACAAAATAGACAAGGCTGTCAACTCCTGCTTGCATTGCAAGTCTCAAGTTACTTGGTATTTTACTTAGAGAGATACATGTGGATACAAATTAATTCCTTTATTTTTAAATCTGCTTCTTGCCCTGAGGAAAAGCTGGAAACTTGTCCCAGCAAATTACACACCAATTATTCAAGAGAAGAGGAAGCAAATAAAAAAATAAATCCCCTATTGTCTCGTCATTCTGAGATACACATAAGGCGCAGCAGTAACACCGTGACTGTGCAGAATATCTCCAACCAGGGGTCACTGCTGCAGACACATCTGTCAGTGACATACTTTACAAGAAGAGCAGAAGAGTTTTAATCTGTACTGCTGTTTCACGTGAAAATGTGCACCACCAGCTAGAAGCTTATACGAGGCAGATCTACGCTGCTTCTGAGCATGCAGGAGAAAGTTCATACTCTTTACAACCTCTAAAGCTGATTGTTCCGAAGGCAAATGACAGACAAAAAAATCTTGACATTTAATTTTATGGAAGTAAATCTAATTTTAAAGCCTTCACCATTATCTTTGGTACTAGAAAACCGGGGACTGAATGCAACCCACTGTCATCACACAATTTAAATGGAAAAATTATCTTAAATTAAAAACAGAACAAAACTAGTCCTGACTCCTGAATTAAAGCCTGGTAGTTTTCTTGCTTAACATAAAAATCACATACAATCCCCAAAAGCTCACAATTGCAGAAAAAGAGGAAGCACCTCTGTGGCAGACAGCTTTTGTTTTATTTTCTAAATGAGCAGTAATAACCTGAAACTGTTTGCAGAATGCAAACAAGACTGACAGCTGGATGGAGGAGTACTGAAAACTTCATGATAAAACACTGTCACCGTAAGCTTCATGTGACAGACATCCACAGACATCTGGAGACTAAGAAAGAGGCAACCATAAAATGATCCTTTCACCACTAAGACGGTCCCAGCAGCTAAGATAACAGAACTCTTATCATGTCATAGATGACCTCACAAGCTATGTATTTCCTCTTAGAAGAAAACTGACATGCAGAAATTAACTGTTTTTTTTATTTTGTAGCTAGGTTTAAACGAGTTAAATTTTGCTCAGTGACTTTGAACAATAGCTATCACACTATTGTATCATTTTAAACAATGGGCAAACACAACTGATTAAAAAGGGAACTACACACATGAAGGCAGTTAAACTTCTCCCAAAACCCTAGAGAAATTGTAAAAAAAAAGCATTAAGCTGAATCTTAATGGGTCATTATTCTACTGTTACTCAAACTGTTTCGTTATCACACATGCACAGAGGTTTAAATTTTTATGATACAATAAGCTACTCCACACAACAGGAGAAAACTATGCACCTCATTTTAAAAAGTAAATAAATAAATCAAGGAACCATATTATACCTTGGCTCATGTGCTGTAAGTTCGAGAGGGAACAGTTTGGAAGGGCTTTCCATAAGTACAATACTTCAATAGATGCCAGGACACAGAGCTCTTTGGTCGGCATTTGTTTTCTAAATCTATCTGCCTGCAAAGCGGGGAGAAAGAGGGAAGAGAGATCTGTCATCTGTCCTTTTACACAGAATACAATATTCACAAACATGTATCACAAACAGTAATTCTGTTTCATGAAAGCATCCAATAATTTTACGAAAGTAAAGTTGGGTGTAACTCAGCTTAAAGGCTTTAAGCCTAAAAAGCAAGATCTTTCCATTAATTTACGGGTTTACATACTGATCAAGATTCAAGCTTCCTTGTATGCAGCCTAGGTTTGTTTTATTGTATTTCACAATCCCAAGTACACACTGACTGGATGCTGAAACAGTAACATCTGCAAGATCATCAGTTGGGAGACGTCTCCTAGACGACTCCCAGCTTTCAAAAACAACTAAGACATTGACAAACAAGACAAGACAAAAAGGAGTAAGAAAAGCAAAGCTAGAAGGAAAATTACCAAAGCAACTACAGTATCATGTATTTTTATCTTTAATAATTACTTTAGTATTAAAGTGAATAGCTAATTCACATTTCTTTTGCTAGATCCTTAAAATACATGACACTATTATTTTTCCACCTGAATCCTTCCCACTAATTCTACAGAAGAAACAGAGAAGAAAACAGATACATCCTTCAAAATAAATGCTGGCAAATAATCCAACAGAATTACCAAGTGTAATTACTGTACTGAACCAAGTCAGCCTATGCTAAACCAAACCTTTTTCACAGAAAACTGTTCAATCTGGTTGTTTTTTCTTTTGAAAAGCTTCTGAACTTCCTTAAACACATTCTGAGCACCATTGACATCACCAGTGGCTCCTTGACACACTGTAAGAACACAGAAACAAAAATGTGTTAACACCACCAGTATAAGAAACCAGAAAAATTAAGATTAGATATCATAGAGTCACAGGAAACAAAAACAACCACCACACTCACTTCCAGAAAGGATCTAGACTGGAGATTTGATAAACATGCACATCTCAACTCTTTCTGGTACCCTCTGTGATCACTAACAAGTCAGTACTTGTTTTTCATACCTTTAAGGATTTACTTATAAAATCTTTGCAATACACTGTTATATGACCTGTCACTACACCAACAATCATAACTGTATCTACATCCAGGAGGAGAGGGAATGTGGGTTGAGGGTGTGGAGAAAGTAGTCATGCATATCCACGTGTGTGCATCCAAGTGTACGTTACATAAACAAATGAAATTATACAAGCCAAGCCTGGCATAAAACTGCATCAGCAGCAGGCAGCGTGGAAGGCACTATGTGCACTAATAAGTTTCCCACAACAAAACAGTGCCAAAACCTTATCAACATCACTGATTTCTCACCTATCCAACACAGCGAATATACTCACCTGCTGTTAAATAAGCATAGTAGCACTGCGACCACCTGGATTCATTCTTAAGTCTTTCAAAGGACTCAAACGCATCTTTGAAATTCATCTCTATCATGCTGCACCAACCTAAAAACAAGGCTAATTTAACTTCAGAGAAAGCACAGTAATTCAAATCTGGTGTCAAGAGTACCCAAACACACAGTCTGTTATGACAGCTGGAGTTAGTTTAACAATTATACCAATAACTGGAAAAGTTTAAAACAAAACAAATCAATGACATACATTTAAAGTCTGACTTAAATTTCCCGGGAAACATTGAACTATAAGGTTCCATACAAAACAATGAATCCACTTCAGAGCAACAACAAATCTACACAGACACCAAAAGCTCTTTTTAAAATTTTTTATATTTAATACTATATTTTGTAGGATGCTGAAATTTAGAGCTACTGCTTGGTCCCTTATTCTTCCCCACTGTGACAAGATCCCTTAATAAGACACATTTAAAGCTTGAAGCAACATACCTTCTCCACTCTAAAGACTTGTATGCAAATTAAGAACATATTGCTACTGACAGAAGGAAATGGACATGAAATACAGGTCCTGCAAACTGTGAAGCTTCACTAAACAATTAGTTTTTGGCACAGAAATGCTGACTCCACAGACAAATCAAAATAATTGATTTCTCTTTTTAAATAATATTCTGCAGGTGAACAGTTTGTTCCTTGATTCTATAGTCTACTCTCTGATTTTGCATCACCTTGCATTTGCAGAAAACTTTAAAATTATGAAAAGTTGTTGAATTCTACTTGCCCAAACAAGAGGACAGGTTTATTACTACAGTCCATCCAAGACAAAGGTCAGTATTCTAAAATCTCTTTTTAAATCCTAATAAAAGTAATCCAGTTTGTTTATTGAAGTTGCTAGTCTAAACTTGAAAAGTGAGCTATTAATAATATAAACATATCCAACATACCTATTTCATATAAGCAGACATGTTGAATCTCCCTTTGGTCTGTTGCAAGTTCCAAAGCAGTATGAAATGAGGTCAAGGCACTATTGATTTGACACTAACAAAAGTCAAAGAAGAAAAAAAAAAATTCAGATGTCTGAAATTTAAAATTTAGATAATTTGATTTTGATAAAGAAAATATTCACATTTCTGCTAATAAATATTTTAAAATAACTATAGGGTTAAAAAAAACCATGAAGTGTCTTACAAATTGCAGCTCTGTCTGGTGTGATTAGATGAAAGAGGCACAATATCCCATTGAGAGGAAAACCTCAAAATTCATTTCAGACTCTAGATTATTTTTAATGAGCTAAAACCCACTACAGAGCTAACAGTTTGAAGAAGGGCTAATAGTAATTCAATATACCAGGTCCATATTGCAATTCCTTTGGCCAGTTTCCCTCCTCCCAGCGCTCTCAACCTTATCACTTGAATGAAAGTATGGGTAAATTATGACAAAGCCTTTGTTTACAAAGATAAACAAACATCTTAAAGAGGTCCCATAGTGAACAGATTTTTCCATATATTTCATATTCATGATATGAAACATAATACCAAAGTCAAATCATAAGAGACAAGGGAAGTAAGAATCACTAATACGAAACAACTCAGATTTAGATTTAAATGAAACTTTAGACAAGAATGCAAAGTGTTTCCTTGCAAGGTACAATCAGTTCCACCATGTGTAACAGTAAAAATTAAAACATACAGTAAGGAACTTGCACTCTGAAAGTCATAAGAGAAATGTAGAACACTACAGAGCCAAAAAATGCGGGGAACAGGGAATAGTAGGAGTTCAATAATGTAATAACAATCACCAATAACATACAGCCAGTTCAGATCATCTCTCAACCTTAACAGTCAGTGGCTGTATTCTTTCTCTTTGCTATTAAGTTCGAAATCCATTGGTTTTGTGCATTAAGATTTGAGTAATCTCATTTCTACTCTTATTAGTCATTCAACCTTTAAAAGTCATGTATTTTTAGCAACTGCCAATCAAGTTTAGCTTTCTGCACAATAATGATATCTTTAATGTTTGATTTTATTTATTTTTAACTATTTCACCTTTTTCCACATGCCTCATAATCACTTCTAAGCAGCAGTTAATAGAGAATTTGTAAATGCAGCATAACTTCTAAGAAGATAAAAAGGCATATGAGATAAAAAAAACATTTTGATAACATCATTAGTTAGCAACAGCTTAGCAAAAAGAGGCTGACAGTTTTGTGAGAATCAGAATGATAGCTCCTTGGGCCACCCTGATTTCGCAGTCTAGATGGGAAAGAAGATGGGACTTCTCCGTAACAATCATAAAGGGGGGGGTGATGCAAAGCAATGTTTAATTAGTTTTATATGCAGACACATTATATATCAGAACATGGCCTATACCTGCTGTAATAGCGTTCCTATATTTATTCTCACAGACAATAATAATTTATATAGCAGAATAATATTTAAGCCACTCTGCTGGCTAAGCACGCAAATGAAAGAAACCCTTGAAAAAGGAAATCTGTCACCTACACAAGTATAACAATTCAAAAAAAGCACTATTATCTTAAGACCAGACACATATACAGAGCTCTAAAGTGATTTTTATTAGCTTTTCTTTTTTGTCTCATAAGAGAAAACTGTTTAAGTTGCTAAAGAACAATTTAATCCTAAATCATATATATTGCATCAAGACAGTACAACTAACTGCCAGCAAAGGCAGACAGTGGTACCAATGTAAACACTGTACACCTAGAAAATAAAACAGTCATTAGACTAAAATGCTTGTTGGCATGACAGAAGAACGCACTACACAGAAAGACAGGTGAGTGATATGTGCCCTCAAAGTTTCCAGGGAGCCTGAGCAATGTGCACCTTGTTTACTTATGTAGCAGCACATTCTCTCCACTACACATTACTCCACTGATGCTGCATCACCCCAACTTGACTTCCTGGAAAATAAGTGCTATTAGCCCAGTCTTACAGAAAAAAATAAAATAAAATAGGCTTAAAACTTTGATTTTGTGCTCAGAAGTTCAGTAAATCTATGTTTTGAATGCTTCTGAGGAAAATGCAAAAAACCCCAACCCTACAATCAAATATTTAGTCCTCTGTGAAGATACTTTGCCTTCTAAAAACCCTAAACATTTGAAAATATAATTCATTTATTTGTAGAACACATTATTCCATACAATGACTAACAGCAATTACATCACTCTCTGTGATGCCATACACCAGCCTGGGGCAGCACATGAAATACTGACCACCCAGAATTATACAATTCCAGTTAGTTAAATAGTCAATCTATAATCCATTCCTCTGTCTAACTCTCTCAAGTGTTTTGACATCTGCCTAAATTTTCCTTAAGCATTAAGCTCAGTAAGTATGTTTCAGAAACATTCCCTAATTATTAAAGTTCCAGTCATCTCCAGGGATTGTGACAACACACTGGACTATGAATTTCTACTCCTAATGTTAATTCTTAAAATAAATTAAGTGCTAGCCGTTTACTGTTTCAGAGAATAAACAGAAAGCATTATAAAGTCCCAAGACTCTGCAAATGTAACATCATGGCTGACACTTGAAATCGATTGTTCTTGAGATTTAAAAATATATATATACACACTTATAATTCCTTCAACAGGCATCACTCATGCCTCTCTTGAACACAATAAAAAGACAAGAAGAGTTCAGTCCACAAAATGTGTAATACAGAGAACTACATAATCACAAAGAGGATTATTAAAGATAATAGGAGAACCATAACCTTACATTTCTTGACTTCAGATTAAAACTAAAACTACTCCAACCCATCAATAAGCATCTACAGATCTTATGGAGGCAAAGCAGCTTCCCAAGCCAACACACATTTCCCCCAGAGCTGTTTTGAAATCTTAGGACACTTTCCTTCTCCCAGGACTTCTCCATTGTCAATCAGCACTATGAATCTGTACAGCTTTTAAGAAGTCACACTCATCATTAAGGGGAAGTCAGCAAACAATATCTAAAAGGGGACAACTTACGCTGGAGGACACTATATGGAAATTTCAAAGCCTGTATCTTCTACTCCTTAACACCCCCCATTTTTTCCAGACATGCCACAAAATCAAAATACGTAGAACTAGGATTCTGCATTTTACAGCCCAGAAAATATAAGTAGAGAGGTCAGCACAATTCCGGAAAATAAACCTTGACGTTACACAAGCTCTGAAAATTTCTTTACTTAAGACTTCATTGTGACTTCATTCCAGACAATTCATTTAAGACTTTTCAATGCTTATTATCATGCCACACCCTCCCACCTCTAAATAAGAACGATACCACTGATACCAAGATGTCTACAAAAGGGAACTTGCCACACCCTCCCACCTCTAAATAAGAACGATACCACTGATACCAAGATGCCTACAAAAGGTAACTAAAAAAAGAGTACTTGTCGGCAGTGTTAGAAGCCCACAATACCACTGCACATTTTCACTAGCCTGCACATCAAACACACTTCAGCACATCTGACTACATCTGGTGCTTTGCCTGTCAGCTGGAGTATTGCATGCTTTTTCATTCTGACTCTTCACATGTACCACATACCAACTGAACTCTACAGATAAAAATCTCAGGACGCAAGTATTTGTCCCAGCCCACAGAAATTTCTTCTTGTTTATATATACACACCAGGAGTCTGTTCCTAATCAAAGAGAAGCAATCTTGCCCAGCTCACAATTTTGACAAACACCTAATTTTTGCTTTTATTCCCTTACCACTCTCCACATGAAGCTATCAATATATTTAACTATTTCTGATTGGAGAGATTTGTACTGTTTAAAAAAGTAGACAGATTTTTTTTTAAAGTGTTTTTTTTTTTTTTTCCTAATCAGCAAAAGAAAAATCGCAAGCTAAAAAGCAGAAATACATAAGATTCAGAACACCTCATTTTACTCTGCCCTCTCTCAGGCTACCAACCATGCACATCTTTCACTACTGGCCACAATACCACTCTTGAATAGTCTAAGTCACATTTTTAAAAGTAAATTGGTATTTATTAATATAATTATAATGTTAGACAAGACACATTTAGCAAATGAATGGCAGTATTTTTATTTTCACAGTAATAAGAAAGGTCCAAGGGTACAGCTGGAAATTCTGGATTTCAGACTAGTGGGTTTCAGCAGCTAATATGCTCAAAATTTTAAGCATTTTTGGAGATAGAAATAGTCAGACACTTACAAAGAAATACTTGTGAGGCTGGAATACATGCCATACAATCACATGTCAGCCACAGCAATAGTTACACCCATCAAAAAAGTTTAAGTGAATTATGTAAAAGTCAGGAAAAACACTACTTTTAATAGACAGTCTCTTAACCTGCTCTTTGAAAAAGAGGCAGCCTACCAGTGCAACCTTTAACTTTCTGGTGCACTTTCATTCCAGCCTTCCCGATCATCATCCTCTCCTTTCCCTCAACTCATTCATTTCAGTAGCTTTCAGACTTCATTTCTCAAAAACACGAATCCGGGAGAAAAATTGAAAGATAATTTGGTCCACATTTATAGTACCTTTAAGGCTAGGTTGTAGAAAACTGAAGTCTGTTAAGGCTTTTATTGACTAGGATTCATACATGCTTTTTGGAGCACAAAGCATTATACCGTCCCATGCTCTTCAGCCCTGTCACTGTGAAATCTTCCTTCCTCCTCAATTGCCTTCCTTGGTGGCTTTCTCCTTTGTCAGATTTGTGTCTCACTGTCCAGTCTTGCACTACTGCTTCTGCCTTTAGATCAGTTTCCTTTCCAGGTGCCCGTGGCTGAACTGTGCTCTTTACTGTTTCTCTTTTCCATAGAAAAGAAAAAACACACGTACACATATATACCCGTGCATGTATATGTACATTAGCATACGTACACACACACTTACTTGCTAACAGTAGCCGAATATACCATCAACTGAAAGTTACACAGAATACGTCTGTAGAATGAAAGGCTATGAAAAAAGCCTGATGGACTGAGTGTTAGTAGGCTCTAATACAAAGCCTACAATAACCATTATTGATTCCTATTGCAGAACACACAAGCTCTTCTGTATAACAACATATAAGCTGCCTTTCATCTGTGCGCAACTAGATTTTATCAGAGAACGGTTAAAAGACTACAGATGTTGAAAGACAATAAAATATCCAAGCTTCAGATGAAGGTCTGATTTAAGTGCTTACAGGTTAAAGCAGAGACTTACCAATTTCACTAAGGCATCTCAAAATAATATTCCCGTGCCTGGCAGAAAAAATTTAAGCCTACCTGTGTATTAACAATATCAAGGAAAGCCATATAAGCCCTTCATAGCTTTGCAGGAGCTCCATTCAGGCCCCTTGGAGATGAGGTGGAAATTACTACTCAGCATATTAGTTTGCAATCTAAGTGTATATGTGCACTTCTCGTTCAGAATGTACAATACGGCCAAAGCCCCAGACCTGGGACATGTGTAACTACCAGTGTACTGTGCAGAAACCCAGTGCAGCTCCCTGGGCAACTGCCACCAGTCAACACACCAAAACTAACAAACAAACAAAAAGCCAACCAGCAAAACAAAAAAAATCCAAACCCCCCAAATAAACAAAAAACAGGCTCCTGAATGGAAAAGCTCTCATGCAAACAAATACCTGCATATGGACATTTAATTCATGTTGGCATCCAATAAGCTTTCTGCTGACTAAGGGTATGGCTACATAGCCTAATGCACAGCATTCGGCCAGCCTCAGCTAACTAACTTCATTAACATGGCCGCACAGTCTGGCACGAACTTTAGCTTGGAGCTAAATTTTGGTGTTTATACACAGCATCTTTTAATGCACAGATACTCTATGATAACAGGTAAAGAAACACATGCTTTGAAACATAACAGTATGCCAGAAAGGGACAGACGATACAAAACCGATGCTCACCCCAAACCTACCCTCTGTATTTACACGTAGAAACAGATACTCAGTTTATTGACAGCTATGTTTACAATTTTGCTCTAGCTTCCCTTTTAAGTCAGAACATTCAATAATAGTTGAATTTACAATAAACAGTAAACATGATAAAAAGTTCCAAATATGAAGTCATACTCTGGCAATCAATGTATTTACATTTTTTTACTGTACTTAAATTCACTTTGTAGCTTTTTCCTAACAAATTTGTTTTTTTACCACAAGAATGGAAGATGCATATAACTGAACAATGACCAGTAAAATCTTTTCCACTCAGAAAACAGCAATACTTCCTAAAGACTTCCCCATCTTGCCTGTCACAGTGCAATTTCCCAAATGCACTTGTTTTCAGAAAGACAGCAAAAGAAGAAAACCAACATCCGAACCCCATGCAAGAATATGCCTGCAAAGTATGACAGGCCACAAAAGTGTGCCCCGCTATTCTGCTCCTGTTGCTACCTCCCTCAAAATATTACATTGCATTTGAGAGAGTTAACTGCAAACCCCAGCAAAGAATGGCCACTGATGTTAAGATCTGGATTAGCTCTTGTAATTGTGATGTTGAGATGAAGGGTTTGAACGTTCTGGGTTGGTGCTTTTGCGTTGGGTTTTCTTGTTAATGTAATTGCTCTGGAAATATTCTGATAAGAGCAGCAGCCGGGAGCTGAGCAGTTTGAAGTGCTCATCACCATCTTGTGTTATCACAGATTCTTAAAGAGTAACTCAGCCATAAACCACGAGGCTGCTGCAGTGTTGGAATTAACGCTCTGCGGCAGCACTCACAAACACATCTTTGGTGAATACATTTCTGCTTGGGTCAGAGCTCACCCTTGGCAACAGAAAACGTCCTGGTTTGACATCTTAAAAGCAAAAGCAGTTATTTGAGGAAAAACTGGTGCAGAGAATTAGCTGTATATGAACAATGCATAAAATGAAAAGGGGAAGATAAATGCTATGTACTCAGCAGATAATACTCAGATTTTAGCTTGACAAGCAGAACTGAAATAGCTATTTATACCACAAGAAATTCATGAGTGACCAAAAGCACTTCCTTTTAGCATAGAGCTCCAAATGTACCAAGTAGCTGAAAAAGAATCTTAAAGCGCCAGTAATTCAGATTGAAGTAGTGGCAGAGCAGGTTTGGCATGTGAACTTGAAAATAGGAAGGAATTAATCCTTTCTTCTTATTTATATTTCCATGTATCTATATCTTTAGGCATAATTTGCTGAAGCTTGCACAGTTCATTCACATCAGAAAAACATAAAATAAGAAAGGCTGCAGGGCGGGGGAAGAGGGGGAGAAATCAGTCAAAAGGAAGAAAATATGTAGTACCTCTAATCGCTGTATCCTTCCCTTGAAGAACATGAACAGAGAGGAATTTGGATAAGCAGATTCTTTTTTTGCAAGAATTTCTTTTGCCTCTTTCAACCCTGCCTTATTATCGCTGCCATCAAGGGCAAAAAAGGGACGAACAACTGTGTGGTACCACAACAGAGCTAATCTGAAAGAAATATGAGTAAAAAGGATTACAGCTCGTAAACAGAAATTTAAGGATAACATTCTACACAGGCAAATTTTTTAAACGATTCAGAAAGACAAAGAAAGATACGAATCTTTTCTTATACAGCCTAGCTTTAAAACAAACACAATACTACTGCCATACATCAATGTACTCATAAACTGCACCTGGGCATACAGTTCAGTACACATTACCCAGAGGCAATGTAACAATCAAGTTCACAGCATCAAAGCAGTTGAGCCTTTAGAACTTTGTAGATTTTAAAAAGAAAAGCCCACAGGAAAACTTTGAAAACAAAATGTTCTTCAGAGGGGGAAAAAACTCCAATCCAACAAACAAAACCAGCAACAAAATTTGAAATCACACTTGAAATCGATGTCACAAAGAAATACATCCGGTGTTCAGAAGGGCAGACACCAACATGACCTACATTGCTGCTGGAAACAAGGGCAGAGCACCAAGATTGCCAAGACCATCTGAAGGAGGAAACACCCCCCAAAATACCACCTTCCTTCCCCAGAAAGGAGAAAGAACAAGTAAACAGAAACATTTAATCTTAAATTCTCTTAACCAATCATAAATACAATTCTTTTCCTCAAGCAGAAGAGGCTTTAGCTCTGCTGTCAGTCTTTCAAACATGAAATCTGATGGTACCTGCAGAAGGTCCAGCAAGAGAAGCATTAATTTGGAGATAATGGAATAATAAACCCATTTATGAGGGCAGTTTAAATTAGGTCTGGCTAACCCTTCAGCTGATAAATAGACCTGAATGCAATACGAAGGCTTGGGACAAAGAGTACACAAAAAATACTCCTCTAAAAAGATTGCACGGAACAACCCATTTTACTCAGATGCTAAAATTAAACTGGAAAATATCTTTGGCTAATAGTAAGATATATAGCTAAGTGATATCAATGACTCATACAAAATAGTATGCTTTCCATAGTGGAGAATATACTCAGGTAAATTTACTCAGCCTTCAGGGAGTGCTTTTATTTACTCTGCTGGCATATAAATTACTAGACATTAGAGGTACTGAAGAATACAGCAAAATACTGACACAAACCCCAAATACATATAAATAACTAACAGCAGAGAGATCTCATACACTAGTTAGCGACAAATTTACTAAATCATGGCATGTTAAACAACAATCTACAAGTTTATTTTACCTGCTGTTGTTTCCTTTAAAGCAACATGACTTTTTGGTTTTGACTTTTTTTCCAGTTACTTACTTTTAGTACTAAGTTATCTACCAAAGCATTTCAATATAGCTACTCACGTAGCTAAAGGGGCCTTCATGTCCTTACTTTCACTTGCATACATCAGTGAGGAAAGCCCCTGTAGGCGGTCTCCAGGAAAACCCAGCAGGTTGATGATTTTGAGCAGGTTTGGGGGCACCATGGATATGCAAAGATGAAAAAGTCCATATCCAAAGCTAACAGCACCTTTCAGTCTGTTTAGCGAATCCTCCGTTACACCTTCTGCAGCAATATGATTATCATTTGCAGCATCAGAAGTCAAGGATTCCTGAGTTGTTTTCTTCTGATATATTTCCTGAAGTGTATTAATGTCCGTATAGCACTTATTGTAAATTTTCCAGGCTTTTCGGAGTATCCACCCACCTTTTATGTATGCTAAAAATCAAGAAAAAAATATATTTCGATGACATATTTCAGAAGTGTAACATAGTAAGTAGTAAGTGCTATTTTGCAAATCCTAGCATGCTTTCTTTATTTGCATTAACTTATTGTATAAAGGATTTTGTAATAGCTACTGTCGTCTCAAAGAGGTCTTTCATAATGAGCACTACAAACTTAAGTGCTTTTTAACCAGAGACTTTAAAACAGGATGCAACACAAAAGGACTTCCCTACAGCTATACAGCAACACAACTGTCAGGAAGAAATACAGAAATTAAATAACTTTATGCTGGATTCTGCTCCACTGTAGAGTGGAGATGAAATGGCTGCCTAGCAAACAGAGAGAATCAAAATTCAAAGAAGAGATTACACTTCTTAACTCCAAATGATGTTAAAAGATAGTTGAGGCAAAAATACTAACAAAACCCCTTCCTTTGGGTTAGATAATAAGATTTCCAACACCATTATTTCCCTGCCCTTCATATGAGCACAGCACCTTATAAGTAGGAAAAAAAATCCTAGGAAAAAAGCAGCATACATTTTATGGTTCTACAACATTTTTCAGTTGCCTAACTTTTTAAAGGCAAGACGGGTACCCAAGTTTCCCTAAAAATCTGGTCTTGAGCTTTCTCAGTTGAGAATGAGAGAATTCGCAGTCTCATTACACTCTTCACAGGAGGGGACAGGAATGCATGACACCAAAAGATGAAGATGTCCAATTTGCCTATTTACACAGTCCTTGTCTTGGTTACAGCACATCCTTGGATAATGACAAGTGGTAAACAGAAAAAAAACCACCAAACCCCACAGAATACATTTGTACACGTTAATTGTAAAAGCAGATATCAGCATTTTGTCAGGGAGTTAGGAACTGCAGTGACAAAGGATTTAACTAAAAATGAAAGAAAATAAAAGCATGGTTATAACAGCAGTGTTCTTAACAGATTTTACCAAGTTTTCCAGAGATCAGTGTTGTAACTGATGCCAGAATTAGATCATAACAGGTGGGGTGTGTCAAAGAAAATGAAAACACTATTTATACCAAACCACAAAGAAGGGATGAAGCTAATTTGATAGTCATAAGAAATCTCACTGAGAGAGACTGCAAAATTCGCATTCTCAGTTGCGACAGAAGGATTCTGTCAAAATGAACTTTAAGTATTAAAAAAATTAATCCTCTACCTTGAGTTCCGTACTAAAGCGTTATAATAAAAAATGCAAACCCCTGCCGTGATTCAGCTGCATTACAAGACTAACATTACTTCAATTCTAAGCAATTAGGTCACTTTTTGGCTGCACAGAATATTTTAAAAGTTTTGTGGTTCACCACAAGATGAACGCTCATACAACTATGCATAGCAATACAGCAGACAAATAAGGAAGAACCCACATTTTACTTAGCCTACAGATAATGTTTCTGCTAATAGCTAACTCCTGTGTTCTGATGCATGAATCAAATGGAAAGGATATGGTGTGGAAAATAAAAGTATAGTTTTAGGTTTTACTTCCTTAAGTGTGCAGTCATTAACAGTTCACTAACACAGCATAACCCTACTAGATTTGATATACTAAGATAAAACTACCTAACGAATTAAAATAATGAATTTCTGACTTTTTAAACATAAAAATTAAACCAAGCCCCATCACTGAGCTGTTTTCCAGCATGAACTTCTGAAAGTAGTCAGACCCATGAAAACAGTGGCAAATATCAAGAAAAGGTAGCTCAATATTGCTGTGGGAAGCTAATATAAGTTGCTGTGTTACTAACTTTATGATGAAACTATTTGCAATACATCCATGAGGGTGGAAAAGAAAAATCTAAAATGTGTTAGGCATATGAGAAAGCAGCTTGCGTGTCATCATATGCTTCTTGTCAAACTGTTCCAGGAACAAAAACAGAAGAAATTTTTCACCCATCCACTGATCAGAAATATTTGTCTGCCTCTGAAGGTTTGTTTTTTTTTAAATTGTACTCATTTCAATAATCTGGTTGCTACTTCTCTACAGAAACACAATAAAAACAAAAGATGTTTATACATCATCAGAAAGATAATATACTGAAAAAACTGAAATAATTAATCCAACAGTTCAGCAATATCAGCAACTTGCATTAGGTGGCATTTAACTGCTTGAAATTTTAAGTAAAGATTTCAGGTATATGTTTTACTCAGAAGAGTAACCCAAACATACTGCGTGTTCTGCAGTACTCCACTACCCACTTCAGGTCTCTGAGCAGCAGACAAGAGAGAAAAAGAACAGACACCACCCTCAGTTACAGCATCCAACCCAGTTACGCAGCTGCAGAATACATACTGAAATAAGAAAAAAAACTTCAGGAGGAAAAAAAACCCCACAAATGAAAACCCAGAACTGCATCAGAAACAGTAAAAAAGAAAAAACAACTTTTCTGCAGCACTTACATACACAACAGACAGAAATACCCCCTGAATTTCTGCTGCCTAGAACTCAAGGCTTTCTTATGTCATGGCTTGGAACAAACCAAGTCTGCACATCACAGAAAACATTATGGCCTTGACTGAAGATCTTAGCCTTATTTTAAGTAATCTGAACGTTATTTCCCTGATTCCTTTCATTTGATCAGCACAGTTTTCATGGATAATCTGGTCTGACTGTCATCTCTTGGTCTTTATTGATTTGGTAAGAACTTGGGAACACGTGCACTTTGTATATGACCTTGACCACATTTTCTATAGACTCATGGATGAAGGCATGTTTTAAGATTATGCAAGAGACCCAGGAATGCAAGAGAGCATTAGAAACAGCTTTGCAGCTGAGACGGGGATGTTTGTATTCAACATGACAGGATTAACCTCTTTGGCATGCAAGGACACACTTTGGTGACCGGATAATAAGAACTGATTCAGCAGTTCCATCTTCAACACAGTTCATTTAAAATTACTTTCACTGGCAGCTTGTTGTCTCCCTGAGTTGTCATGAACATAATACATATGGGATGTTAGATTTTCCCAGTGGCTTGGATTTAGAGCCTCTTTTATCTTGCAGGCCATACAAAGCACACAGATGCTACCCATCTTAATACCAATTCCCCAAATGTCTCTATGGGAACACGCGAAGTATTCCAAACTACCTAAGGAGAATCAGTTTAATACGATTACTGGTATGAGAAAAGTGGAAAGCTGTAATCTCTAGCAATCCATTTTATGATACTCCTACCTACGCAGAAGTAGAACAATATGTCTGCAAGTGTACCAATCTTGAAATGTTTCAAATGGAACTGTACTCTTCCTTACAAAACAATCATCTTTACTGACAGTCATATAGACACTTTATGATCATGCTTTATTAAAAAGATATCATGCAAAAAATATATCTAAACATTAAAGCCACAGCACACCTGATAACTCTTGTTTTACAAACGAGAGCACAGCCAAGTAGACTTGACAGTCTGCTACAATTATTTGTCTTTGTAGACGATCTATCATGGATAGAGTGGATTTTCGTCCATCAACCTGCTTGGAATATACAAACACAGAGCACAGAAAAACATTAACAAAGATAATACAGAATACTGGTCTAAACATGATAAATAAAAAATCCAAAATTAACTACAAGTGGTAGCATTGCTACTAAATTACCTCAGCATTTTGAAGCACAAAACTATGCTAAAAGTCTTTGATAGCTCATTAAGCAAGCTCCTACCTAATAAACAGGGAAACCTTACATACATGCTATCAAATATTTTTCTTAAGATTCTACAAATAATTATTAAAAAATACATCAGACATGTAACTAAAAGACGTTAGATGAAAGAGCACAGAAAGGGGGCAGGGATCTTAAGATTCTACAAATAATTATTAAAAAATACATCAGACATGTAACTAAAAGACGTTAGATGAAAGAGCACAGAAAGGGGTATATGACCCTTACATACATGCTATCAAATATTTTTCTTAAGATTCTACAAATAATTATTAAAAAATACATCAGACATGTAACTAAAAGACGTTAGATGAAAGAGCACAGAAAGGGGGCAGGGAAAGTGGCAGGGAAAATAATGCCTCAAGAGCAGAGAGTTAAGTACGTCCGGTTCAACAATTTTTATCAAGTAAACTAAATATTGAAGAAAAATGGCTTCTTTTTCTGTTGTAGATCTGCTATGTCACACTAGGCAGGGCACTTGATGTTTCTACACTACTACTTTAACTAGTTCTCAATCTGCATGTTTTATTCTTCCTTCATTATATAGAATTAAAAATCTAAAAATGGAAGGAAAATTCCCTAGGAATACGCCTGGCACACAGCACTATGCAGCCTCAATCTCACAACTTTTGAACATTACTAGAGCACATATGAACTAAAGTTAGCCTGAATTAGGCAGACAAGCTTCCTAGAATAATTTTAGTAGGTCACCGATTTGAGGTGCTCAGAAAGTAATTCTAACATCAACATGGCCTGCTGCTTTAGAAGATGAATTACCTGACACTGAGTATTTCATGATATTTAGGAAAGCTAAGCAAAATATTTGACCAATTTTCTAAATTATTAATCTTAACTGCTCTTCACATATCAAAAATAATTTTTTCAAATTGCAAAGAGGATAGAAAGGAAGTTTCCAGAAATATTTGTCCAATACATAATTCTGTATTTTATAAATAATGTTCTTACATTCTTTTTAATTTTATTCTTGATTGTTTCTATAACCCCAGCTTCTTCACTTTCACAAAGTTTCTCTGTAGCCTTTAAGTCATCACACGCCAGCTGCATTTTCTCTTCTTCAAATGTCATCATGGCATTCTAGCAAAAAACAGATTTGCATGATAAAAATCACAAATATTTTTATATCTACAAAAACTACAGGAGAAACAGTTTTCATTAAAACTTGACAATAAAACTTAATTTTTTTCTTCAAACTTATTAATACACACAGGATCAGTACACATACTTCTATATGGAAACATCAAGCTAGAGGCTTGAGAGTACTTAACCAAAATTTCAAGACAAATAGAAACATACTAAGTCTTACCCCCTTGTCTTAACAACCAAATGCACTGTCACGTTACATTAGTGGAAGAAAAATTTATAAAAATTAATTTTCAATTACTGTTATGTAAGGCACAATTTGCATCTGTGCAGATAATGCTTTTTGTTTAATTCATCCACATAAATAACAGGCCTCCAAAGTCAGTAATAACTACGAGCTATTGCATTTGTCAAATAATAACCACAATTCCTACATATGTAGGAAGGAAAAAAAAATGCACCCAACTTCAACTACCGCTGAACCAATTTAGAAAGAATTCCAGGACAAGTAACTTCTTTTCTTGATGCTTTATTAAACGAAAGGTCTGAATGACACAGGCACACAAAGTGCTGCTGCTATGTTTAGAACAGTAGCTAAGCAAGATATTTTCAAGATCCACTGATGCTGCACTGTGATGTTATACTGGTTCAGTGCATCAATTGAGATAAGCAAGCCCGAGAGATTCTGCCTCTTTTCTTCCTCCTCTCCAGTGACTTAAAAGCAAGCATATGCCCCAGGAGTTTTCCTAACCAATATATTTTTCCATATTGCATAGTCTACAGGCCCTAGACAATTCAAATTAATTTAATTTACAACTTTGCTATTTCTGGCATATTATAATAAATTTTATCTTTAAGAAGAGTATTAGCATAGATAATTTTTGGTGCACTCTAAGATTAGGCAGTGAAGTTAGAATAAGGATAGTCTAAAAAACAAGATCCAAACATTTTCTAATACACCTGCTCAGTTTTTATACAAGATATTCTCATTTTAATATATAAAAAAGAAGAGCAGCATTTACCAGACCTAACTTGCTCATTATGGCACTTTTGTCAGTCAATATTCTCAGTTTTCATATATTCAAAAAGGAAGCAATGTGAATGGATAGAATTAACAACTTTCACCCAGCCGTATGAAGAAATTTTCAGTAGCAAAAACTATCAGGAAAACAGCATTTATGAGTATTATTTTAATAATACCTCTACTGCTTATTTAAGAGAGGGCTTTATTATGGCTCTTGTAATGGAACACATAAATATTTCATACATTTGAGAAACTGTATCAGGGCCTTCACTTTCTACTTAAACCACATGAGTAAACAAAGTTTTATATAACATAATGACTTGTCTTCTAGCTACATTTAACCTAAAACTTTGAAAAAATTAAGTCTCGTAAAAAGAAACAAATTTAAGTATCCACTGCTATGAACACACACGTGCACATACAAACACTAACCACAAGAGAAGAGATGTATACTCTCTACTCTCATCTACTCACCAAAAAACTGACAAAACTGGCTCCAAAGCTCATTAATGGGCTGTGGTTTCTGTAAAGAAAACAAAATACAGTTACTTTATTTGCACTGGTTTCCTACCTGCAAACAAATACTGCATTTCTTGATTTTAGCTTATATAACTGTAAATAAATATAGGGGGTTTTGTATCACATTACAAACAAATGTTATATCATTCTACAAGATATAACAGAAATAGAAAGCTAAAAAATGTATCATCTTTACTTGAATGCATATTTTTTAAAAAAATGTTTTTTCAAGCATTAAGCTGCAGATATTTTGTAGTAGAAAGCACTGCCATCAAAATATATTCAGTGAAGGTAAAAAAACCAACAAACTTAAGAGCTTCAGAAAACTAAAAACCACCACTACTCTTTATGATCTATCACTACAATTTTGACCTAGCAGATAAGCGTTAACTGGTTCCATTAAGAGATTCCCACTTCTCCCTGTTCCTACGAATTTAAATTAATCTACCCAGATTTTAGAAGAATGCATATGCCACATAACATAAGTTGTTGGAAATAAAGAGTTGTAACAAGGTCTATGATTTTATAGCCGCTTTGTATCAAGACCAATATCCGTATCTTACTACACTACACGGAACAGTTTTAAGATGTTTCACCTATTCTGTTTGTAGGGATATTCCAATAGGGTGAAATCAACTGCTAGATCAAAAAATGTAGGCAGCCAAAATCCTGGTAATATATGGGACAGGCTTCAAGCTTCTGGACTATTGTAGTCACACAGACCACAAGGCTCCAATAATGGCACATAGAAGGCATTTAAAAAAAGAAAAAAAAAAATTCAGCATGTCAGCAGTACCACGGATCCACACTGTTCAGCTGTCAGCTGACAGGTTATATGTCCCTGTAAAAATATCACTACTGGAGTAAGGATAAAATATATATAGCACTTAAAAAAAAAAAATACACAAACACTGACTTTCAGGATTTAAGAAGAGGTAACATTTATGCTACAGGTACCTACATTGCTGTAGCACAGTACTTATGCTGTTTCCAACTTAATTTGGCAAGCATCAGCTTGAAGCAGTTTTAAAATAGAGACGCACTTGAAAAACACCGAGACAATAATATATTATTACAACACAAATTTCCAGTAGTAAAATTGTATTATAATACAAGAGATGTAAAAAAAAAAAAAAAAAAAAAAAGGTAGTCATCTATTTCCCCCCTCTCACTTTCAGATTTAGCATAAATATCTAAAAGCAAGGACATAAATAAGAAACAAAGAAAAAAAACAGGGAAGACAAACAAAGCAAGTTAGAACAGAAAAACCTTCCCATTTTATTTACATTGCTCAATTCTGGATACACATATGAACGTAAGATTGACATAACTTGCTACATTTTATCAGTATTTTTTAAAATGAAAAACAGGTCAGGTATTTCCCCCTCTGTCAGCAGTTGCCAGTAAATGCCTCTGCTATTCAGTACCTGGACTGTTCCGTACCAACAGCTGCGTTACCCAGAGCAGCAGCAATCAGCTACATGGGTTATACTTGCTGCAGCTGGCACTTCCAGCAGTACCTCTTGCTGCAGAGGGCACAGCGCTTCCTCATCATCCACTTCTCAACCCACGAGGCACACGGGACCCATTCAGCAGCCAGTCTTATCACCCTGCTCTACAGCACGTAACCTCCACCATACATTTCAAGGTCACACCTACTGCATCATCAAAAACTGCAGAACAGATCAGCACAAGCAATTTTTACATTTATGCCTTTTTGTACAAAGTTGTACTTATATCATACTTTCAAGAAAGCTGAAAAATAAATAAAATGCTTCATTTTTCAGCTTTCCTAGATCTACCTACACAGAGAAAAAGCAGTTCCAGGGAGGCAAAGCCAGTAGGCAACTCTAAATAATCTATCTTTCATACTGAAGTCAATTCAGAACAGAGAATTGTCAGAGAAAGATTGTTTATCAGAATGAATTAAAAGAACTCACAGAATCATGGAATGATACAGGGTTGGAAGGGACCTCTGGGGATCATCTAGTCCAACTCTCCTGCCAAAGCAGGTCCACCTAGAGCAGGTTACACAGGAACATGTCCAGCAGGTTTTGAATGTCTCCAGAGAAGGAGAGTCCACCACCTCTCTGGGCAGCCTGTTCCAGGGCTCTGTCACCCTCAAAGTAAAGAAGTTCCTTCTCATGTTTAGGTGGAACTTTTTATGTTCAAGTTTGTGGCCATTTCTTCTTGTCCTGTCACTGGGCACCACTGAAAAAAGACTGGCCCCATCCTCCTGACACCCATCCTTTAAGTATTTACAGGTGTTGATCAGATCCCCCACTAAGCCTTCTCTTCTCCAGACTAAAAAGACCCAAGTCCCTCAGCCTTTCCCCGTAAGAGAGATGTTCTAGGCCCCTAATCATCTTTGTAGCCCCATCACAACAAATGTAGCCAACAACAGTCTTTGAATATAACCAGAAAAACAGAAATGCATGACATAAGAAATAGTTAATAGGATTGCACTTTTCAGTAAGATTTTTAAAATGCACTTATTGAATATTCAAAGTTTTCATCTACACTGAAAATTTAATTCACTACCAGGAATGGATTCAAACAAATTATTTTAATGGAATAACTAAAATTTCACCATCTGGACAGCTGTAAAAAAATTTACTTGTAAAACTGATTAAGTATTACACTCTTATTGAAACTTTGGACAACAAGACCAAGATTTTGAGGTGTTTCTTTCCCTTTGAAACACGCGTAAGCAAATCAAATAAGCTCAGTGACATATGCAGTTAGCTCTCAGAAGAAAGCGGCGTCCAGGCATTTCCTAGGAATTGGCAAGAAAGATACGAGTTTTATCAGCAAAAAAAATACAAATTAAGTATTGTAGAATTTTAGAATATATAGTAAAAGTGTTGCATATGAAAACATTTAAAGTTCTAGACTATTTTTAATTTTCTATGAATTTATAAAAAAGATCCTCCTGTTGCAGAAATAGTTACTGAAGCTTTAAATAAATAAATGAAATAAAGAAAAGGAAATACATCAGCTTTAGAGGTAAACTGATTCCTTCTCTATGGGAACAGTATTTTCAAACAAAGCAACTTGAATAACAGCCACGTTTAGGAATCAAGGGAGTCAAACCTCTAAAACTGAATAAACAGGAATGTAGTTGAGAATCGAACAGCATGCATATATATATATATGCGCTAACTTGTGCATAGTATTTGAACATTCAACAGTTGAGAGCCAACAGCTCTTCAAGATCACAAAGGATATTGAAGCGCTTATGACAAGTGATGAAAATTTGTCTAAGAATTTTAACATACATTTGTCCAAGTAAAACTGAGTTTCTTCCCCACATAAATACTCATCTTTCAAAACTGCTTCCCCACTTGCACTCTGACACTCGCAGCTCACCGTTCTTCCACCATGATTAAAGATGAGACAAAAACTGAAGAACCATACCATCCTACTCCGAGATTATAACTGCTGGAATACATGAGTTCAAATGTTGCAGATTAGTCCTTTTTAAGCTTCAGTCACTCAGTCTATAAAAAGCATTGTCATTACAGCACATATGGGCTGTAGCACATAAGGACCCCGAAGCAAGAAAACACGATGCATAATATTATACTACGTCTGGGAGATGCTTCTGGTGAGACCATGGGGTTTGGCAATCAAAACATGAAAATTTTACTGCAGGAGCTCCTCGCACAGAGTTTGTGTCATCACTAAGCAAAATAAGGAACACTACCACATTCCTGCGTGGTCAATGGGTAGAGACTATAGTTGCAGCTTTATGGAAGATCATTTGTTAAAGTAATTTCAGTGTTTAAAATCCATTTTATACAACCATCCTGCTTAGTGCTCAATCTTTGCGAATATTATGTTGACTGATAAATTCTTTAACTGCTTAGGTTTATCTTTTCCTCAAGACATACAAAAAAAGTTTGCAATGACACAGTACTATCCCAGTAAACACTAAGGCATGACAAATGATGACAGTAAGTTTCTGAGAAAAGCACAATTCCATGAAAACAACCCCCGGCTCAAGCTCCTTATAAGTGACCTTCAGCATCAGACATCATTTTACATCTTTTGACAGATTCCAAAAAGTTGTTAAGATACAAAAAAAAATAAGGAGGCACTTGAGAAAATACTAACAGCAAACCAGTGGCCACATTGATGTTGACAGCAGTTACGGAACTGAACACAAATGAATGTTGGGACACTGCTCTACCCAAGTTGTCCTCGCTACTTTGAAGCAATACCCACCATTAAGTAAATAAAGGGTGGAGTGTGGCCAGTAGGTCGAGGGAAGTCATTCTCCCCCTCTACTCTGCACTGGTGAGGCCACAACCGGAATACTGCATCTAGTTCTGGGCTCCTCAATTCAAGAGGGACAGGGAACTACTAGAAAGAGTCCAACAAAGATGATTCAAGGATTGGAGCATCTTCCTTACGAAGAAAGGCTGAGAGAGCTGGGACTCTTTAGTCTGGAGAAGAGAAGGCTGAGGGGAGACCTTATCAATGCTTGTAAGTATCTAAAGGGTGGGTTGAAGGAGGAGGGAGCCAGACTCTTTTCAGTGGTTGCCAGTGAGAGGATGAGGGGCAACGGGCACAAGTTGGAACATAAGAGGTTCCACTCAAATAAGAGAAAAAAATTCTTCACGGTGAGGGTGACAGAGCCCTGGAACAGGCTGCCCAGGGAGGTTGTGGAGTCCCCTTCTTTGGAGATTCTCAAGACCCGCCTGGATACAGTCCTGAGTAACATGCTCTAGGTAATCCTGCTTCAGCAGGGGAGTTGGACTAGATGATCTCTATGGTCCCTTCCAACTCTAAAAGTTCAGTGAAATTCAGTGAAAAAATCTCAAGACTTTTAATTAGGTCAAAGATGAAGAAAAATTCAGTCTCCAGACATATTTTCTAAAATACTGTTTGCTCCTCACCTATCAAACTAGGACTCAGAAGATACCCTTATTACCAGAAACTGTGCTATTAACACCATTTCTACAAGATACCATAGTAAAAGCTTGTACACATCAGTAAAGCAAGTATGCATAACTAAACTTAAGTCATAAACTTAAGAGCACTGAAGACGACCTTTTTTCCAGGTACAGAAACTAGTGTTATGAGACATTGCTCCTCTCAATAAACCTTGACTAATTAATCTCATTTCATGGTATATCTTTAAGATGTTAATTCACTTTCAGAAGAAAGGTGCCCCATTTTCACACATGATGACACCATTCAGGAGTTTTAAGCCTTAGCTTAATAAAACTGCAATAATACAGCCCAATTTTACCATTAAAAAAAAAAAAAAATCAGAACTGAAGCACCCCCCAAAAAAAGAAAATACTGAAAAGTAATTGATATTTTTTCTTCAGCCATTTCCATGATAGTACATCAGCTTCTAAAGCTACAACAGCCTAGCTCATGTTTAAATTTAAGTAATGTAATTAAACCACCAACATTTCCTCTTGCTTTTCTAGGCACTGCTTCTTTAACTACAGTCCACTAAGAATTCCAGCCATCATACTGACAGTGACGCTCAAGTCGAAACAAAAGAATTTTCCTCCAAAGTGAGAAAATAAAGCATAATGAAAAATTAAGAATTGATATAAGTTCACAGATAAATATGAAGCAGCTACTGAATATTTTAAAACAAGCAGAAATATGTATAACCTACATATAAAGGTAAGGAATTTACTCCAACTGCATACAAATCCTTTGGTCATTATTCCATCACAGATTATTGTAAAAATTGTGAGACTACAAACATAAGGCAGATCTTTACACAAATACACATTTCATCCAATATTGGCATATGGTCACGAAAGCATTACAGTATTCAGACATACTGAAAAATGCAAATGCACATCTAGGTTTAGTTTATGTTTCAGAATCAGCCCAAATTTGTTTTAATTGTTAAATGAGCTCTTAGCATACACTTCTCTTTTCACTAGAAATACAAAACCAAAAGAGAAACTCAGGAATATAAAAAAAATAATTCTGTGGCCCTGCCCCATGCAGTTTTTACCTGATTTGTTTTGTCCTTCTGCAAATTAACTGGGGATCGCTTCGCTCTAGCTTCAGGCTGCTCAATTTAGATGCACAAGAATATCAAAATATTGGGAATTATAAGAAGCATTTAAAATTTCATCTTTACTTTGAAAAGTAGCTACAAAACTGAGAGACAAGCTAGTTATAATGTATCAACTGATTTGTACTAATTGTCCACACTCTTAATCCACAAGAATTATGGACATCTACAAAATCTTTTTCCACTGTAGGTTCAACTAACCTGACCAAGATTACTTTCTAGGACAAACTACAACAGCTTAAGTGACAAACATCATTTAACTTTTTAACATTTCTGAGCTCCTGAAGTATATCAAAACAAACACATAGAATATATAGTAAATCACAGAATGAGTGCACTAGCAGGCATCAAAAGTCCTCACAATATCTGGATCTTTCACAGAGTTTATTTCTTCAGTGTTAAAATAAGATCTGCTTTCTATTACACACTCTATTACACCTCTTCTGCCACCTCCACCAAATCTTACTTCTAATTTCTGAGTTATAAACTCAGGGATTTTTGTTAAGCTTTCTGCCCCCTTCCCTCGGACTTCTAGCCACCAGATTTTGCTCCATATGACAAATGGATCTTTTAACCTCCCTCTACCCTTTTTACCACTTCTTTTGGCAACAGCACCTGTCTCTGTCATGAAGGCCACAAAACCATGTGTGAAACTCAATGTGATCATCTATCTCTATGTACCCAGGTCTTGAAAATTTAAATTTAAACTGAAGAACACTTAAAATGTTTCTAATCTATCCGCATAACTGGAAAACTGATGCTGGTTTTACGTGCATTGCTATTACCATAATGTGCTCTGCCTAGCCTTAAGCAATGAAATCTTACCTCACTAAGGTACATATTTATTACACACTTAGATTATTGCTGCTAAAAATCACTTTCCTTGTACATAACTCTCTATATATCCATTTGGCAGTTGCTCGTCTGCATATCACTGCAATAAACAAAAACACACAGGGTTGCTACCAGGGCACTCATAACCTATTCTCACACTGTCAATCAAGATGCCATCATCCTTCTCCCAACTGACTTGCGTCAGTTCCCACCCTGCTGTCCTTATCTTTAGAGAAGTTACTGAAACATCTACTAAATCACTTAATTTTTGTTCTTAAGGTTACTTTGCTGAGCTCCATAAACAAGAATTTCAACAGCAGTTATACTGCCCATAATCTACCTGCTGATCAGTGCAGGCTAAATGTCACCTTGTCTCAACTTGTGTGCAGGACAAAAGTATTTTGAGCCATAGAAACTATTTAAAATTGGTAATATTAGATTCAAACACTTATCCACAATGGAACTTCTGGTCCATTATTAAAGTCTGTATGTCTGTTAATACTTATACTGTCATAACCTCAAATTTTTAAAGTTCCTAAAGTAAACATACAAAGCTTTACATCCTCACTTTCCCATTCGCACCAAGTTTCCATTCTTCTCCATGTTCTGCTTTACCCTTGCAGGTTGTACAGCATGTTTTACTATAACGACGCCATTCTTTAAATCATAGAATGGTTTGGATTGGAAGGGACCTTAAAGATCTTCGAGTTCCAACTCCTCCCTGCCATGGGCAGGGACACCTCCCACTAGAGCAGGTTGCTCAAAGTCCCATCCAGCCTGGCCTTGAACACTTCCAGGGATGGGGCATCCACAACTTCTCTGGGCAACCTGTTCCAGAACCTTACCACCCTTACAGTAAATTCTTCCTAATATCTAATCTAAATCTCCCCTCTTTCAGTTTAAAACCATTACCCCTCACCCTATCACTCCACTCCCTGATAAAAGTCGCTCCCCATCTTTCCTGTAGACCCCATTTACTGGAAGGCCATAATAAGCTCTCCCCGGAGCCTTCTCCTCTCCAGGCTGAACAACCCCAACTCTCTCAGCCTGTCCTCATAGGAGAAGTGCTCCATTCCTCTGATCATCTCCGTGGACTGGACTCACTCCAACAGGTCGATGCCCTTCTTATGTTGGGGGCTCCAGAGCTGGACATAGTACTCCAGGTGGAGTTGCATGAGAGCAGCGTAGCAGGGCAGAATCACGTCCCTCGACCTGCTGGCCACGCTTATTTTCATGCAGCTCAGGATGCTGTTGGCTTTCTAGGCTGCAAGTGCACACTGCCAGCTCATGTTGAGCTTCTCATCAACCAACACCCCTAAGTCCTTCTCCTCAGGGCTTCTCTCAATCCATTCTCCACCCAACCTGTATTTGTGCTTGGAATTGCCCCAGTCAATCGGCAGGACCTTATACTTGGCTTTATCATGAACATCATGAGGTTGGCACAGGCCCACCTTTCAAGCCTGTCCAGGAAGAGATGGCATCTCCTCCCTCCAGCATGTCAACCACACCACACAGCTTGGTATGATCAGCAATCCCACTTGTCCATGTCACTGATAGAGACGTTAAGCAGCGCCACACATTCTGTCTTAGAATCGCATTTCCTCTATATCATCTTCATTTTCTTCCTTAGAGGCGACCTTATTATATACATTTTACTTATACATCTTGTACCATTTGTCTTTTCATTCAAGTGCAAGTTGAAAACATAATCAAGTCTTCTTAGAAGTTAAGAGTCATTGACGCAAAGAGTCAAACGTTTCCCTCACCGGAAACAGAAGATTGTTGGATTTCTTGCAAGATAATATCCATGGTCTTATGGTTTATGTTGTGAGTCAACAGTCGGCTAAAAAGCTCCTGTTTTTATTTGACGCTGTCTTCTCTCCTCTTAGCTGGAGGAAGTTTTTAAATTATACTGAATTGCAAATGCTCTCAAGAAGGGAAGAATCAGCAAAAAAAAAAAAAAAAAAAAAGAATTCCCTGCGAGCTGGCACCACAGGCGGCTCCGGAGGCACCGGCGGAGAAGGCTGGGGAGGAGAAAAGCCTCTGAAGAAGGGAAGAAAAAAAAAAAAAAAAAAAAAAAAAAAGGTATTTTGACAGTTTCCTCTTTTCTTAAATGTCCACAAAGCTAGAAGAAGAAAATGAACACTCCAATTCCAGCTTTCTTGCTAGTGTCAGGTCAGGGTGTTTCACCAAAAGGACGCCATCCCACGGGCTGACTGTGGGCTCCATCTCCAACGCCTATGTCCTTGGTTAACTTCTACATCTCTTGCAGTTTTCACAGGTACTCAAAAGCCTGAACTGATGAGAACTGGGATGGTGTCAACACTGTTCAAGCTAAATAGAAAGATTGATACCTGACAGTTTCAAATATGAGTTAGCACTGTGGGGATCTGAAACAGCTGCAAGCAGTAAAGACAGTGGTGCCGTCTGTTGCAGATTTATGAAAATATTACACCCATTTGGATCACGTTCACCACTAGCACATGGAAGATCTGGACTGCTTTAAAAAAAATAAACTCACAAAAAAGCATATGCAGATGTTGATGCTACTTGCAGATGATTTTTCAAACCCTACTATCTACCCTCAAGTAGAATTTAAAATAAAACAAGGCACAAACTACACCTGACAAATCATTAACTGCTTTACAGTGACAGTCAATTCAGTTCCAACTATATCTTGTATCACAACAGACACATTCATCTGACCTCTTTGGGTTCTAAATAGACATGTATGAGCTCTAAACACCAAAAGACAAAATACTATTCTCCCATTCCCAGCACAGAAACAATGGGTCTACAGCCAATAACTTCAAAGTACTACCACTCTTCAAAGACAAGACTTTACTGTTGTGATTATACATATGAAACACAGCTGCCATTTCTACCCTTGTTTCCTCAAGAACTGCATTATGACCACCTTTCAAATTTTACTCATTTTGGATTCATCAGCCAGCCTTCTGGAAGATGCAAAAATGCAGAACAGCCAAGAAAGAAACAGACCCAGCTTGCTTTGGAATGACAGCTGTCCTTAGGCTCACCAAGGCTGTTTACTGACCCATAAAGATACCAGCATTGATTTGAATTAATTTTTCACATGGTCCTTCAGGTGACAAATGAAATAAAGCTTAAGAGTAATAAAAAGCAGAAGCAAAACCAGTGGTTTCTAAGAAAGATTTTTAACTAGTTTAAATGACGTGGCTAATGAAACCGAAGTTTTGCTGAATAACTGAGTTTCCAAATAGTCTTGTAGGTTCCTGAACAGTTTGCATATGAAAAAAATCTTCCATACCTCCCTTCATTTCTAGGATTCATCTGATAACTGTTAAGCTTCTGAAACAGAGCTAAACTACCTGCATAGGCAGGAGTCTAGAATTAACACTTTCTATAAGAAAGGTCACTTGAAATACAGACAACAAACACATCAAGTTCAGAAAGCTGCATTTCATCAGGCGTCTTTGAGCTCTAATACAGCAAATTACAAACATCCATATTAAATTATAGAGAGCTCCCAAGAGCTGCTCCTTTGGCTTACCATTTAGGATGGGTTCTATTTCATAATTTCAAGCATGCTCCAACAAAAATATACTTATCTAAGGCTGTAGGCAAAGAAGCATATAAGAGCATTACTTAAGTCCTTGTAGGAAGAACATATCCAAGACAAGTTTAGAACCAAAAGAGAAGAAAAACAGTAGACATCACCAAATGTGTCTCCAAAATCCAAATTTATATAAAGTTAAGCATACTTTGCTGTATCTTCTCTCCTATGCCTAAAGAGAAGCTTCAACACACAGCTAATCTGCAATTCAACAAAGGTCTACCAGTTCACAGCAAGAGGAACCCTGCTACAAATTTTGGGATGAAGTAGACAGGGCTGGAGATTTTCACAGTCATTTGGAAACTAAGACACCGATTATCAATTTATGAATCAAAAACCCACTTAATCTAATGAAGGAATTCCTTGCAGGTAGTGTTTAAAGGCCAAGATCAAACAGTACACTGAACTTAAAGGCACTTCTTGATAAAAATCAAACACAGAAATGCCCACACCTGGAAAAAAGGTAGATAAGTATCTGCATTTAATAAATCCTTTGTAATAAAACTTCTAAATAACCAAGAGAACAATTTGAAGAAGATATCATTATTCACTCTTTCAAGGGAAGATTAAACCGTATTTTGAAAATACAAGTCTTAACAATTTTACTCCCTAGCATTACTATACAATATAAGAAGCATCTCACACTTAGAATCCCTAGACTGCTTCCAGATTTACACTACTGAGAGAAAGGAATGGCACAACACCACAAAACGTGGAGAGGAAACCTCATCAAGCGTTTCTTAACTGGCACCTTAAAAAAAATACACAACACAAACAACCCAACAGGTTCCTTAGATACCCTGAACAATCAACAACTCCAACACACTCAAGAGACAAATAACTCATAGGGTGCAACTTCACATGAATGTGAACTGCATGTTATACATGTGAGGAATGCAGAATGTGACATTAATTGTCACCTGAAATATTCCAGTTAGTTGAACACAACGGTACTGTGTATGTTACATGGCAGTATGTGCTAAAGACAGAACGATATCTTTAATATTAGTCTGTGGCAAGTACACAGTGAAGTTATTATTCCATTATTACTAAGGGGAGTTTTCTTAATTTGCCTCCCTCCCCACACTCCACTTCCAAGCACCCTTTTTCTAAATAAGATTTAAGTACATAAGTACACCATCTCTATGAAGCGCTATTTTAAGTCGATCAAAGTCTTTTTTCAATCGTACAGACAACAGCAGTATAGTGCATATCAATTATTTAGAATGTATGCGGAATTACAGCAGCTCGAGCTCGTGCGGAACGCACTACTCCTCAGACAAAAAGCAAGGACAGGTACGAGCGATCTTTTCTTTAAGACTGACTGATACAGCTGTGTTAATGCCGTTCCTACCGGATGACTACTTAACGCACAAACCCAGACATGATGCACGCAGGGATTATGAACATAATCTTGCAGCCCGAAGATGATCACAGCAGCAGCATTCAAGGACCTTTCATCACTCTCCTTTTTGCGGGCTGAAAACAGCATCAAGACCACATACGAGCGCGGGAGCTAAACCCCCCCAGGGAAACGCCTTGGGGCGCACGCCTGTGTTTACTCACCCACGTTCGCGACACGCACCCCACAGTAGGAAGGGCACCCGCCGACCCCCGCCCGGCCCTTCCCCAGGGCCCAGCCCCGCGGAGACCCCGCGAGATCCGCACCCGCGGCCAGGAGGGAGAATCACGCGTGGCACCCCCTCCCCGCCAGAGCGCAGACTGAGGCGGCAATAGGAGCGCCGCCCCCCACCCAGCTCCAAGCAGCAGGGCAGGGCCAGGCTACCCACCTCAAGATCCCCCTGCCCAGGGCGCCGGGCCCTGCGCCGCCGCTGCCAGGGCGGCAGCCTGAGGGGAGAGCGGGACAGGCGCGGCCGCGCAGGTGTGTGACAGGGGCAGGTGCGCGGAGGCCGGGCGGGAAGGCAGCCGGCGGAGGGGCAGCGGGGTGGAGGGGTGGGCTACCTGTATTTCTTGAAGAGCTGGTCGGACTCGCGGAAGCCGTTGTTGAGCAGCATATTGATGCCGGCCAGCGCCAGCTCCGCGTCCTCGATGGGCAGCGGCGCTTCCCCGTCCTCCCGCCGCGGCGGCGGCTGCTCGGAGCCGGCCATGACGCTGAGGAGGGCGGCAAGACCCCCCGCCGGCTCTCCCCTGCCCTGCCTTGCCTTACCCGCCTATCTTATCTAATCTACCCGCTGACTGCCTACGGCGTGCCCGCAGACGAGGTACCCGGTGCCCGCCGCCGGGCCGTGCTCCCCTCACCCAACACCTGCCCGCCCAGCGCTGCGGCGACGCGGCAGCCGCCTCCCGCCCGCAAACCCTCCAAAAGCGGCGGCGCCCGCCTCGCTCCTCAGGGCGCAGGCGCTGAGGGGGCTGCGCATGCGCGCGCGGGGAGCGGCTGTGTGTGTGGCGCGGCGCGGCCGGCGGCTGAGGCGGTTAACGGCTGCTTGTAACGGTCACCTGTAACGGCCGCGGGGCGGCTTCTCTGGTGGCGGTGTTTGGGGGGGAGGATGGCCTTGGGTTCCCTTCCCCGCAGAGGAGCCCCTAAGCCGCCCTTGTGCGTCCTCTACCCGGGGACGTTATCGTGGTTGGTCACGGTGGGCCCCGGTGGCCGGGAGGTGGGTGCCGGTGGCCTGCTTTGGAGGGGAATCTCCGTGGAGCTTTCCCCTCGGTGTGGGCTCTCTGGCCTCTTCGTGGGCGCGGGTGGGTGTCTCGCTGGCTGCTGGGCGGCCTCTACTCCCCACAGCCCTGAGGCTTCTTGCAAAACCCACGGGGGGTTTTCACGTGTGGAATGCAGGAGCAGGGGCTGCAGGTGTGAGGTAATGAAGCCCTCCTCTGATACTGTGGCTTTCCCTTTTCAGAGAAGTGTGGGGTTTTGGGTTGGTTTGTTTTGATTTTAATTGATTTTTGTCAGTGGCTGAGGTCACTACTACAGAGGTTGGAGTTCCTGGTTTGTACAGCGGAAACGTCACCTCCCCAGTGCAAGTCTGGGAAACTAGGGGTTTCAAAGAATTTACTGCCCAGCTCTTGACACCTACATCCATTAGCAGCAATGTGAGCGTGCCCATGAAGCTTAAAGAAAAAATAAGTATTTTGCAAGCTTGGCTCAGATACAGGCTAGTCTGGCAGGTGTTTCCAAGCACAGGATGGGTGAGAAAGTACACTTGCATAAATGTATCTATTCTAACCCAAAATGGCCAAGTACCTGGATACTGAAAATACACTTGCATTGTTCTCACTCCCTTGCAGGAAAAAGTTTTCTTTGCTGCACTTAAATTTAGGTGAGGACAAAGGCTCCTACCTACAACCTGGTCTTGCTTCCTGTCACCTGGGATGGTGCTACAGCTGCTCTTGTGAAAATTTAAGGATCAAACTTCCACTACCACCATCCCCTCTTCCCACTAGCAAACAAAAGAATGGGACCATACTCTACTTTTAGTAACAACACCTCTTCCCTGTCAAGAAAAACATCTGTCTTCCTGCGAATCAAGTAGTGGTATTTCTGTACATGTCTTAGGGGAATTGCTACCGCCGCCTCGGGAAATAGTCTGTACCAAAAACCTCTGGTGACAACACCCTTTGAAAGGCAAGGATTGTCTAATGCTTGGAGGCTTCTGAAATCTGTCAGGTGTGTATTGGGCCCTTTGGCTGATTCCCAGTCCCTCCGCCTTACTGTTAGTGAGCAGAGCTGGGTACTCAGAGGGGTGTTTAAAGAGAACATGCCTTCTGTTACAATGCACGTCTCCAAAACAGCATGATCTACGCAGCCTAGAAATCCTCCAGGGCTTGTAGGAAGTCAGCACAGCATGAATTGGGAATGACGTGCTCTCCCATGTATTTGCAGGTTGTTTGTGAAATTTGGACTCGGGAAATTCAAGCAGCCTTGCTAAAAGGGAGTTGCGGGTTGCAATTTCACCACATTTGTTCTCTGCAAAGACAGACACTGCATTCCAGATAAAAAAAAAAATAATTACTTCTCTGAGATTATCTCCCATGCAAGATTCTCTGGGTAGGGATTCATGGTGGAGTGGTTTACAATATCCTTTCCCTTGGTCACGTGTAATCAATTGGATCAAGAAGCAATGAATCTTCTTATGGATTACTTGAGAATTCTTCATAGAGGAAGCTAACTCCTACCTCCAAGTACCATTTCTGAGGAGGAGCAAAGAGCCAAGTCCTTTGGGAAACACCTATGCCATTTCTCCAAAGCTAGACTCCCATTTCCTGCCTTCTGGGTTTGAATAATAGCATAGCAGGGCTATGTGCTCTCTGCAGGTTTTTGGCCCCATGCACATGGAGCTGGAATTCTTTTGAGGTCTTCTTTCTAGCACCCAGTTGCTCCAGACCTTGCTTAGGGCTGGCACTGATAATGTGTTTTCCGTAATAAATGCTTTTCTAGCTGTCTGGTAGCTAGCTATTAATTTTGAAACTCAAGACATGAATAGCTAAATCAACTCTCCAGAAACACGGCTATAAATCTATGGGGAAAAAAAACGGCAGAATGAAGCTGCATTTCAACTGCTCAAGTAGAGAAGTAAGGTATTTGAACACCAGTAATGAAGCAGCAGGACATCTGTGGTTTGACTCCCAACAGCTGAGCAGCAGCAGCTCTATAGTGCCCGTGCCGTTGTGAACTGCACTGGAACCACATTTTTCTGCAGAATTGGATTTGAAATCAGCAGGGCTGTAATTCTCCCTGGCTGCTGTGTAACGACAGATGAGGTCTTGTGGTGGGTTACAGTTAGTTTGATTCACACGGAGGATGTGGTACTGCTGATTCAGCTTGCTGAAAGTGGTCAGGGGAGCGAGGAAACCACAGTGAACAGAGCTGCATGGATGACTTGTACTTGCTAATCAAAGCTTGTATTTACTTCCCAGTCTACCAATGCTCTAAGTGTCTTTCTCGTTTGTTTTTGTTTTGGTTGTTTTTTTTTTTTAATTCTTGGTAGCACAGTAACATGATAGGCAGTCATCAGACAGTCATTTCAGCAGAAGGGCCAGTCAGTTGCCACTTGCCCCCACAGCTCACTGCAATGCAGTATTGAATGACCCATGCTACTGTGGCCTGGTACCTCTGTCTTAATGAAAAGAGATTGAGGCGACTAATTTGCAAGTACTCAAGGACAATAAAGTTACTGATGGTGAGCAAGAATTGTACTTTTAATAAATTAATTGGCCTAAAATTTCCAAGACCATTGCTCTCGTTTCCCAGAACTTGTTAGACACTTAAAGTGGCTACAATATTCACATCCTGTAAGAGACAGAATTGTGGTGGTATTACAGCCCCTTTACAGGACACTGATGCTGTAGTTCAAGGTAGCCTGTAGCTCTGAATATTCAATTCCTCTGCCCTTTGATGAGCTTTCCAAGTTTTTGCCCTGTCTTTGTGCTTCTGACAAGGAGAAGTCCTGCAAGTCATTGTTTTCACACACTGGTCCGTGAGTCAAAAATTGTTTTTCCTCTGTAAGTCTAATTGGAATTTTCATGGAATCACGGAATTGTCAGAGTTGGAAGGGACCTCTAGAGATCATCTAGTCCAACTCTCCTGCTAAAGCAGGATTACCCAGAGCACATCACTCAGGACTACATCCAGGTGGGTCTTGAAAATCTCCAGAGAAGGGGACTCCACAACCTCCCTGGGCAGCCTGTTCCAGGGCTCTGTCACCCTCACTGTAAAGAAGTTCTTCCTCATATTTGAGTGGAACTTCCTATGTTCCAGCTTATGCCTGTTGCTCCTCATCCTATCGCTGGAAACCACTGAAAAGAGTCCAGCTCCATCATCCTTCAACCTTATCTACGTACCTAAAAGGTGGGTTGAAGGACCTTACTGAGGAGAGACCCCTGCTCCCTGCCCTACTACAAACTCCACAAGCTACAGAGAATGGCAAAAGTAGAAGTAGCAGGGAATAAATTATTACAGAAAAGTATATTGATTTATCCAAAGCATCAGAGAAAAAAAGTGTAATACAAGAATAGACCTATATTCATATTTTCTTTAATATCATTTTCATATTCTGTAAATTAGGTCCCAGTTGTCCCAAGGCCCTTCTCCACTGTGTCTGGATGAGGCAATCTAACCCCTTGCTTCTGTCTCAGGGTGCCCTAAATCTGATTTTGCTGGGTTTCTTTTTACCTATCTTGTTCCAAAACTCTACCTCTGTCCTGGAACACCTCAATAATCCTAGTACAATTTACAGTTTTTAAGATGGAGATGAAATTTCAGCAGTGGATGTAGAATATTTGATCGTGAGCAATTAAGTTAAGAGTCACTGCTCGTTTAAGTAGAGAGAAGGAAAATGCTTCAGAATGGAAATAACTTTTTTTCTCTTTGTTGCAGAAAGTGTGACTGTGTGTATAGGAGTGTTGAAAATAATAGTTAAAGTCATAAAGACATCATCTTCCACACTTCTTCAATTTCAGACACAAACCTGCAGAATCCTCCTGTAATTTTTAATTCCTTTTGAGGATTTGCTCTTCTAGTTAAATGTCAGTCAGGTGTGGTCCCACTGTTGGTTAAGAAGAGGTGTTGCAATCCAGGGCATAGCCATCTTTCCACACCAGCCATCAGAGGGGTCTTTTGGGTGTCAGCGACTGCCAGTAACAGCTAGTGAACACAGAAATGTGAGTATCTTCCCTTTTTTAATATACTGTATTTGGTAAGAGAAAAATTATTAAGTTCCCAAGTACGTTTCTAAGGAAATCTACTTTTTATGTAGCTAAAGGCACTTGTTCTTGGGCTTTATGCCTCACACTGTACCTCTGAGGTTTGCAGCAATGAAGGTGCCTGCCTATTGTGTCTTATCACTTAAATATTTATGAGTGGTGAGCTCTACATCTGTTATCATCATGCATTTTCCATCCTGCACAGCAACTAAGCACTACTACAAAGCCAAGCTGATCTTCAGAGCTGGCTCTCCGCATTTTCCTATTAATATGCATTGTCATTTTAAGGGCTAAATCCTGTCTAAGGACACACACATGAAATGACTATTGAAATTACTTGTCTATTCTGTCAATAGGCAAGGAGTAGGCATACATATCCTGGTAAAGCAAAACAGGCTCAATGAGCGTCTTCATATTCTGGAATACTTCATCCAAAGTATTCTAAGGACACTGACACTGAGTCTTTTGACCCTTTCCTCTGATTAAAGAGCATTAGAGTAATAACAGAAGAATAACAACTGTTTGTTGCAGTGGACTTTACTCCAGAATCTACTACTCCTCCTCCCTCTTGCAAACTTTCTGTTTTCCCTGCCTATTTTTACAGGCAGCCTTTCATGTATGGAGAGAGAACAGATGGAAAGTGACTGGTCTCTCAGTCTCTCTTTGGAAAGGCAAAAAGGAAAGTGAAAGATGAGACAGAGCAAGTAAGAGCAATTTCATATGTTTTTTCATATTTTGATTATATTTTAAAATGTTTATTTTTAATCCACACTTATTGTTGCTCTGGACCCAATATATAATCAGTCATATAAAGGAATAAATTCATGTGCAGTCACACAGTTATTTTTACTGAAGCATATGAAGGTGTGTAATTTTTGCTATATAAAGGATGCTAAATGACAGAGCTTTTTAGTGTTGGAGTTTTTTTCCCAGAATGTGCTAATGGCCAAACATATGCACACAGTTCCGGAGAAAACAAAGGAATACACAAGTATTAAATACTAACAGCTGCTCTGTTCAGGCGGCAGCCACATGCTGGCCTGTTTTATGAAAATTAATTGGAAAAACTTCCACACAAAATAATAATCCTGCTTGAATTTTTAAGAGCCAATTTAAAATATTTTATTTTCAAAGGAATGAATTCCTACACAGTTAAGATCTACATTTAGTTGTAAATGTAGGTAAAAACCTACCCTGTGTTGCCAGAGAGCATGAAATATAGAGCCCGAAGTGATTGTCAGAAATCTGCTAGTTCTAGCCCAGTCCTTTCTGGGGAGTCAAAACAAATTCATCTTTGTCTAAATGTCCTTAAAATCTTTTCAGTATGGAGAGCCTGCAAATTAGTTTTTCCTCTTTTTGCTCCAGTGACCAATGAAAACAATTGATTGCATCTTTGTTGCAGAAGCAGGGGGATAATAACAAATTAAAACAGGTGACCTTAATGGTTTTGTGTGTGGAGAGTGAGGTAGGCTGTCTTGCCCAAGATGGAAAATATAAACATTTTTTGTCCCATGCCATACCCTTTTTTCTACATTATGGGATCTTGATTGATGCCCTATTACTTTTCACTTTCTAGAACAGATAAGAACCTATCCACTTTGACCTTTCACAAGCAGGCCATAAATTTTAATGCTCTGATCATTTTTGCTCGTCTGCTTTGGAGCGTCTGTCCAGTTTTTCTGCATTTTTCAGTTGTGTGTGAAGCCATTTCACAGAACATATGCATTTGTGGAGGATTTTCCTCTATATACTCCTTTATCTACATGTATCTAACTATATCATAGAATCATAGAATTGTCTAGGTTGAAAGGGACCTTTAAGATCATCTAGTCCAACCATCAACCTAACTCAGATAAAAAACATCACTAAACCATGTCACTAAGCACTATATAGCATTCATCAACAAGTTATTTACCCAGTTACTGAAATATGCATTTGTACTTTCACGCTTATGATGAAAAACGAGTAGTCAGCAAGGCCATAGATACCCTGTGACAAACGTATCAGTCTTGATAGCACCCTGCATGCAGTGCTGCACCGCAATCCTTGTAATTTAAAATAACCAAAATCCTTTTAGGATGCATTTTGAAATGTTTGGAACGTAATAAAAACATAGTATCTTGCTAAGGCTTATTTTCCTTTTACTAATTTAGCAGTAAATATTTTCTCACAGGTGTCAAGCAGCTTGATGCATAATGTGATTTGAAATGAGATTATTTAAAGATTACTTGTCAGCAACATTTGTACTTTTCTACTTCAGTTTGGAACTTTTGGCATTATATATGTTTATATTTAGCATCTTAACATTTTTCACTAGCTTATTCCTCAGTCCACTACAAAAATAGAATGGCCTCTATTGGGCTACACAGGTTTTATTTTGACCATGTTAGACGTAATGTTTGTTTTTCAGTTTTGAAATCTGCACTTCCCCCCCCCCCCCCCTCTTGTTTTAATTGAACCTAGGTGTCCTGAGGAAAACTGCAAATCTTTGCATTGCTTGATCTCCTATGCAAATGGCAAGCAAAGAAACATCTTCTTCATACACGCCCCCGCCCCCCCCCCCCCCCCCCCCCCCCGCCTTGTTTTTCCTAGCCTGAGAGCAGGGAATATTTTGTTAAAAATTCTAGGGACAAAAAAGTCAGTAGACCCCATTGACAGCAGTTTTTTTGTGACACCAGTCACAAGTTTACATAGACAGGTTGTCCAGGTAATCATCTAGAGGAGACTGGGTGAGGCTGTGTGACCCAGGTTCACACTCTTCTCTTTGAAAGATATTCACAACTACGAAGACCAGTAGTTGAGGTAAACAGAAAGGAAGGCATGAGAGAAAGACCTAGTGGGCTTATAGTTGGGTACTGAAGGCCGCCAAGAGCTCAGCTTGGGGGAGGTTATGAAGCAGCTATGGGAGAGCTGTGAATCTCTCTTAGCTGATATTAGTAAAACTGCAAAGAGAGGATTCTTGTGCAGATGTCCCTTTGTCCTGTTTTCACATTTTCTTGTTGCTGTAGGCTTGTAGATGGGACCTTAGACCACTTCAAGGTCTAAAAAAGCACCACCACCTGATAGTCGTATGTCACTGATAAATGAGGAATCCTTGCCTCACCTGTGTCTTTCAGCAAGCCAGTTAAATTCTTCATGCATTGGTTCTCTTACCTACTGATGGGGTTGCAATGGACAATAACTTTGTGCGTTAATGTTGGTGGCTTATATTACATCGAGGCATGCAGTAGTCTACAGCTGCCTTAAACTAAAACATCTTGACTTGGTGTAACCACACATAATACGTTCATTTGAGCAGCTCTATCAGCAGTGTATGTGCCTACAAAGATGGTGAGCTTCTTCCCTTGCATATACACCGTGTTAGCCACTGATATCTTTGTCCCTGATTATTTCAGTTCCTTATGTTTTGGGAGTCTAATCATGTCTCCAGGAACATAGTGCTCTGTTCTTTACAAAACTCTTCTCTGAGGCTTGCACACACAGACTTGGCAACTGGCTTTTAAAAGAAGCAGTATGATCTGCAGTATATATCATAAGACAGAGAAAAGCCTAAAAACCATATTGAGAGACAGATGCTACCCCAGATATCAAAGTTTTTATTTCTGGATACTAGCTTTTCATTTGTGAAACTTGTGCTTTGCTCTGAACACTTTTGCTGCTCACTCAAGAAAATAACTGGGTTTACCATTTAATTTTGAGAATCCTTTAATTTGTGAGAAAAGTTGTGGTATCTATTTGTATAAACCTAAAGTGAAGGAATCATCATTAAGGGTGTTTTCAGACAGTATGTATATTTATAAAAACTCATGTTACAGCATTGTTTAGAGGTAGCAGCTAAATAGAGCCACATGCTAAAATAATTTTCTATTCTTCTTTGCCTTAATTTGTTGTTCAATAGTCATAAACCTTAGATTATGTGAGTGGACTGTCAGTTCATATGAACAGAAGATTCTTCGCATTTTGATGCTTAAAACTATAAAACAGACATAAAAAATGTACGTTTGTCATTTGATGAGATCATTCTGTATCTGACAATTTAAAAAGGATTTTAAGAGACCGGAAGTTGATGCTTGACCAACTAGGTTTTGAGTTGACATAATGAAATTAAGCAAAACCAGGAATGTATGTGTTATCTCCTGGTACTTAATGAAATAAGCAGCGTGTAGTTGACTGAGGTTCCTATTCTCTAAACTATTAAATGGTTTCTCTTTTTGCTTACCATTAGGTTTTCCCATTCTTCCACTTACTTCTGGAAATTTAGGCCATTTATTTGGAATATGTACTCTGTCCAAATAGGTTTATAAAATGTTCCTGTTTGGGCACTTGTTAATCAAGGTATGTGAATTGGGAAACACTCTGGAGAATTAAAAGACTCCTCCAAGAATCTTACTACCAGAACTGGTTCCCACTATGGGAAGTGGCAGCGTTTGCTCTCAAGGGAAATGCTGCATTGCAGATAAAGGGGGATGGCAAAGTCAAGAGTCTGTGTGCGTGTAATGGTAACCACAGAAGTGACTTACAAATCTGAACATGGAACAACATTTTTATTAAAGTAACAGCAGAATAACAAATGTAATAACCCTCCTCTTTTTTGAAAGTATATTTGTACTCTGAAAGAACTCTTGTCTTTAAACAGTACAGTGCCTTTTAAAGCCATGTATTGGGTGACTTATTCTGTACTGACTCACTATTTATTGTTCTACCAACAGCGTTTTGTGAGGCTGAGAGCTACATACCAGGCAAGCATCTTAAATTGAGTTGTGTAATTTTAGCCATTATGAGTTACGCACAGCAATAACAGGGATAATACAGGGAGAAAAGCTATGCTTTTACTGCAGGCCATTTTTTCAGAGTTCCTCTTCCAGACATAGCACAAGGAGAAATCATCTTTTATTTTCTCAGTGCACTTTCCCATTTTTCTTTGCATTAGCATTTTTCTCAAATGCTTTTTTCTATGGCAGTCCATCCAGCAAGGCTTCCTCTCTTTTTCCTTCCATTCCTTTCATTTTAATAGCTCTTGCACTTACCTATTTTTAGAGGGATTATAAGTACACAAGCACATGTAAATACATGTTCTGTCTTACATCTCTTTATTTTATATGCCTTTCACTTGGGGTTCAGCCTACATTTTCTTCTTAGGTTCTCAACCTTCAGATCATACAAAGCACGGAGAAAATAGTTCAATGTGTGTTAGTTTTCTTGGCATAAGGTAGAAACTAAGAAGAAATATATGTGTCCAATGTGTCCAGCTTATCAAAAAAGCAATGAGTTCAATAGAGATTTCTTCCAGTGGTGGCACCAAGACACTAAAAAGTAAAAAGGTGAAGAAATGACGGCAAACCTAGTGTCATAGATCCACAGATGGTGAGTCACAGCATCATAATATGGACATGCCAGGAGCTAACCACACTGTGTCTGGGTAACTCAATACTGAAAAGAAGTGACAAAAGCATGTATAATGACACATTTTCCCTGTAATTGGAAGCAGGAGATAATTTCCTGTGGCTTATTCCTTTCTCCTCTGAGGCCTGCTGACAGCACTACACAATGGTATTTCTGTAGCTAGGCTGTAAGGCAGTCTAATTATTCCAGAGGACCAAAGTGTAATCAGGCGCTGCATCCATCTTCAGGGAATTAGGTTTCTTGCTCGAGCCTGAAGCTGGGTTGGCTGCTGCCATGTTCCTCTTAAGGCATATGTTTCAGATGGTGTGTGGGTGTGGTTTTCTTTGGGGATAACTAACCCCCCTCCATTGATTGTAGGAGAGCCTAGAGTAGATACCCAAATTTTATACAACTGAAGTTGTGAGAGGAGTAACAACACTGCTCCACAAATGCTGGGGGTCTTACTGAAGTCAGGTAGGTGTGACAGACCAAGTACCAGTGCTACTGGCTGGTTCCATATGGACATGAGTCTGTATAGCCATTTTGTTTGCTTAAAATCAAGTAGGTCCACATATTTTTTAATTTTCTGTGGGCCCCAGATGAAAAATAATGAGCTCATCTACCCTAATAGTAAAAGCTTTGACATTTTTGTGTGGATTTGGTGGTGGAATGTGCTCCCATAAGCGCAGCTATGCCTGAAATGCAGGTGCATGTGACAGTGTTACAGTGCTTGTTGGTGCCAGTCAGGGTTGGTTTGTGCCTTGCTGTTACAGGACATTCACAAGAAACCTACACTAGTACTCCCCACTGAAACACAGGAGACTTCCTTTTACCTATACAGAAAGCAAACTTTTGTTTTCAAACAGGTCTCTGGGCCTTAATAAGTTTCTGAAAGTGGCAATTATATTTTCAAACAACTACTCAATGCAAATGCTTTCTGCAGTTTGTATGAATTTGTTATAGCTGGGAATGGCAACATGCTATTAACACACACAAGTAAATCCAATGGAAATGTCACAAATTATACCCAAGAACGCTATTTCAGACATGCACAGGAATTCTCCAGCAGGGATCATTATGTAGATATGAGACTTTTAGCTCAACAAAAGCCTTGATCAGGCAGCTCAGTTATACAGAGAGCAAATGCAAAGGGCCACATGCAGCAATCACTGCTGTCCAGATTGTGAAGCCATTCCATTGATTCTAATCCCTGCTCGAGGCACGGTGGGCCCTTTGATCACTCTCCAGCCCTTTCTTCTTCAACTTGCACCTGCCCTTGCTGAAGCTTGCCCTATTACTACACTCCCTATCAACATACAGATAAATTAAAAGATAAGATGCTAGAGGCTGAAATTTAGGAATAGGCAAAGCAGTCTTTAGATTTCATCAAACTAGAAGTTTGTTGTGCTTTATAAATGACTCTAAACTGCGACTCTTGGTTGCAGCCCTGAGCAACTTCTGTTTTACCTGTCTAGAAAATTTGACTCCGTAACAGGAGAAATGAGGATACCTGTTGTAGGCAACAAAACGCTACCTATGGCTTCATTGCCAGGGGACTCTCTACAGCTGAAAAGACAGGCATAGGCTATATGTCTTTACTTGACACGGTAAGATTTTATAATATACTCTTCATAGGCCAGGGGTGGAAACTGTAGGGCACCTTCTTTATGTAACTTCTTTATGTAAACTTTATGTAAACTTCTTTATGGCTGCAAGGAGTAGAGAAGCCAGAATTTGCTTTGGGCAACTGCAGAGAGGCAAAGGTCAGCAGTCAGAAATGAATCTCCAGTTTCCTTAGATCTGAGGAAGGATCTGAGAGGAAGAACTAGGAACAAAACCTGCTTATAGCCCCCAGCTAAGCTGGGATGCAGACATGGGTATTTGGATTTGGGTCACTGGCATCATGTCTGATGCAAAAAGCATCAGCAGTTTCTACTAGAAATCAATGTATGGGAGGAAGTTCATCCCAGTCAAAGTTATATGAGAGGGTTTAAGCTCATCTGTACAACTGTCTTCACAATGCTCAGTGCCTCTCAGAGATGCCTGTGTGAGAGGGCTTTCTGAGGGGAACAGAAGAATAGGCAGGAAGGGGCGTGGAAAGCTATCTATCTCATGACTAATTGCTGTTTGCAGCTGCAGATAGACACGTGCTTAATTATCTGCTATATGCATGCAAATTTGCTTTGCTGTCACTAGAGTCCAGATGTTCCCTTCCACTATACAAAGTACAACAAACAAAAGGAAAAGGGTCAGAGAGCAAAATAAAAGGGGCCAGGAGTGGCAGCTTGGTGCTATTTTTCTTCCTGTCATATGCTAGGCCTGGCCCACCATGTTCCTGACCTCCCCAGTGCAGGCAGAGATTTGTGAGTTCACAGGCTGGGAATCCTGTCAGCCAGAAGCTGTTCCCCCCAGCTCCCCTTCCCGGGGAAATGGAGGGGAAAAGGTGCAGGCAGACACCCAGACCCACAGCGGGCAGAGTTTGGATGCCTGGGATGACATGCCATGAAGGCAGGCAGGAGCTGCCCAGGAGCTCTGACCACTGGGTCTTGGGTCAGAGGGGAGCAGTGGCTGGTCTCCTTGACACCACCATGTAGCTTCTCTCCTATAGACATTTCCCTTGGCAGGAGAAAATCCTCTCAGAGCAGTCTTATGGCTTACTTTTCCTTAGGTACCTCTCCTTCTACAACTATAAAGCCTCTTTTTTTCCTATCCATCCTTTAAGCTCACATCTGTTCTTTAGGTAATTTTTTGTACTGATAAAAATATACAGTATTCAGTATTACAAAGTGAATTGAAACATTCTTCATTTTAACTCTTTGTTGCGAAGTCCTTTTCATAGGATTTATACATTGTGTTCCCAACATTTAAAAACATTAAGATACACAAACACAACTAGATCCTTTTCTCCGATCAGCCCAAATCCGGGAACAACAGAGCTATGTTGATTTATAGGGATCATGCACCTGGCCTTCAGTCTGATGGCATTCAGTGTCTCTTTGGAAGATTTAACCTATTCATTCCATTTTAATTAAATAACAGTGATGATCATTAGTGGCTTTGTGGTGTCTGTTTTGAATTAAATTTGTTCTGAATACATCATGTCGATTCATTTTATCTGTTGTGCCCAACGCAATATACATAGATTTGGTGATCGCATGTCCTTTTTAAGTGGCTCAGCAGCAGTAACATTTCCTTCTGTTAGCGTGGCAATATCAAGTTACAAGAATCTGACTAAATACAACTTATCAGTTCAAAATTTGGTCCTACTCTTCCGTATGCAGAAATGATGAAATTCCAAGAATTCTCTCAGTAAACTCTCTGGTAAAGGCATAGTGGGCTGACTGCAGTTAGTTCTGATTTCGAGGGGCATGAGAAAGAGCTGAGCCTGGGTGGGCTCTTCAGCTGTTCAGGCTGGCTGGCTCATGGATGGTGGGCTGAGACCACCCCCTGGCACTGCCTTAACTGCTGACACTCGTCAGGCAGAACACTTCATCAGGTTTAGCTGCGTGGTCTCTTTGCTTCCACCCCTATTGCTCATGCAAATACCCTTTGCATTCGCATAAAGTTTCCATTTGTGTATATTTGTATAAAAAGAGCTATCTTAGGTTTTCTGGAGACTGTGTCCTGTCCTTTATTCCATAACAAACAGATTTAATCTGCAATAACAATTCTCTATAAGCCTTGGCAATATCTCAGAATACATTTTTTTATAAAGTGCATGTAAGATTTTCTGCATGTTCTAATAAGGTGTGTGAGCCAAAGTCCTGTGAAGTGGTTCAATCTTTCCACTGAGACACTGAGCTTTGGATCATGCCTACGCATTTTCTTGGAGAATTGCCCAGAGTACCTTTAGCTTCTTTACTACTTAGGTTACTGTCCCCAGGGGTATGTCATTACCTTTGATTTAACTGAGAACAGCAAAGGGAAAGTTAGAAATTTATTACTGATTTGACACCATGTTCTAAGGTAAATGTTATTAGTTGAAACCCTTGCCTTAGCCAGAGGAATCGGTATCCAGGTATATTACTGACTCTCTAGGTTTGTAGCAGACAGTAATTCTGATCAGAAAGTAATAAGAAGGACCTAGAAGTAAGATTTATGGCAGGTGCTGTTACCTAACAATAGAATTCCTCTGTTAAGTAATATCTCGCACTGACAGATTTTAACTCGTTATGTTATTAACACATTGTTAATTAAAACTCTGTCTGCAAGAGCTGGACACAGAGCCATTTATTTCTGTATCCTTTAAAATACTTTCTTCATTATGTCTTCAGGCTTCAAAAAACATCTGAACAGTTCTTTCTGGATTTAAATTCTAACACTCTTGTTTCCATATTAATTTATAAATTACTGACATTCCTATGAATGTAATTATTCATTCTTACCAGTGCATAGTCCTCCTGTGACAGGAATCTTAGACACAGGCTCTCACACAATAGAGAAATCTGTTGCTGTTCCCAGTTTAAATATAACTGAACAGAGACAAAAGATGATGATGCTAACTATCTGTCTTTTTATTCTGTGTAATAATGCAGCAGTGCTCAATCTTTATCAATGAGCAGGTGACATCTTATCAAAGCAAATGCGTCTCATGGAACGTTTCACATATGCTTTACATTCAGAACAACCTGTAGGAAACACAGTAATTGGCTGAGGTGCAATGTAATGATAGGACTGTGTTTAAAAAAAAAATCTTATATATTTTGAATGCTATCAGCTGCAAGCCAGGAGACACAGTATGGTGTGAACAACAGGTCATAGTTCGGTTTCGTTGCTACAGAGGATCCCCAAAATTGATAAAGAGAACATAAAGACTCATTGGTTATTTTGCATGCAATTCTTTATACTCCGAGAATGCTTCATTGAAGCTCTGGCAACTCCCAGCCTCTTGCAGTTTTGAGATGTCTGGGCCAGCTGCACAAAGGAAGTCTATGCTTATGCCTTGCAGTCCTAATGGCCTCAAGAAGCTATAACATTGGGTTATGGCACTATCCCCGTAAATGTAAAGTAGTTCCTTCTGCCAGGGACATCCATTTAATGTATTTTTAGAAAATACAGAGAGATTTACAGGAGACTGGACCATTGTGCCCTAAATTTCTTTACATCATTAGAGAAAGATGCAGAAGTTTTTTTAAATGAGGAAACCACAAAGAGAGTGGTAAGAGACAAAAAGCATGGCAAGAGTTGATTACAAAGCCATAATGCATTTATAGCATTTTCAGTAAGACAGCATTTTCCAGGCTATTTTATGAGGGGCAGAAAAGAAGCAGAGCAGAGAAAAAACCCCAAATAATTCACAGAGGACTCCAGAAGAAGCAAAGCTGCTAGCAGGAGTGGCAGCTAAAATGAAATGGTTCACAGGTGACTCCAAAGAAGTGGTTACAAACCCAGAGAAAGTTAACTCACCCAATTTGCTGCCAACAGAAAGAAAGGTCAATGCCTCTGTGTTTTACATGAAAGCTCCACAGTAACAAAAGCACAGACCTTCAAGCTCAGATACAAGAAAACTGTTAAGAATTTTCATTGGAAGCTTTTGTTATTAGAAACTTAAGTTACACTCATTAATAAGCAGTGAAAAGGAAGAACGTTTTCCTTATATATATATATATGCTTTTTTTCTGTGGTGAATGTGTATTTCCTTCTACAGTGCCCTGTAATCCATTTCATTTTATTTGCCTGCTGTGCTCAGTGTTAGGCTTCCTAACTGGCTTTCAGCTCTCATTAATCTGGCTGAGTTTTGTAGTTATAATAAATGGGAACTTACAGGCCTTGGTGTCATCCACCTCAGATAACATGATCCTGTTAAATCTAATCCAAATTAACTGGAGGAGAACCTTCTGCCCTTGATACTTATATGGATAAGAGAGCCATTTGGCACCAGCAATACCAATGTGGTTTAGCCTGGAGAGGAGATTTTCTGCTCTCCTTGTGTAATTGATTTGGGATTCAAATGAGCCATTATGGCAATCTAAACACACAGTTACAGATCATGGGCTTTTTTTTTAGCCATGCACTCTCAGTGTATTGAAAACAACATTTGATCCTTTTTCATTAAACTTTTTTCAAAACTTTCCTCAGGAGCTTCAATTTCAAGAGGTACAAACCATATAGCAAAATCTTGCCAGCAGACATAAGCATATGTATTTCTTCGGTTATTACTTCTAATTTTAAGGTCAGTGAAGCAAAATGCAAGCTGTAATACATTTGCACCCTTGAACACAGGCAATGAGTAATAATGCAGGCTCAGAAAGGATGACTGGAATTGAGTTTTTTACCATTGAAAATACTAGTATTACTTCAAGGCTTGAATAGCAAATAGTAAAGACAATAAAAAATTACAATATCCCTCTCCTGTGGGAATTACTTACTTCTATTCTAACATGGCAACTGAGAGATTTGGGGATCCACCTGAAATGCTATAGCCAAAGGAGGCAAATAATCCATGGAAGTTACTGTCAAATGGCAACACTCGGATGATGAAAGACTTGGAATTACTAGTTACAACAATAAAAACCACCATGACGCAGTGCTTACCCAAGGCTAACATTCCTATTTAATCTCATAACTTTTCATCTTACTACAAGATTTACCACTACTGGTCTACTATAAAATGCATTGGGGGGAATTGTTTATTTTGACTTTAACAATGATCTTTCCCGGTAAACCTGAAGGAAAGGAGTCTTTAGAATTGAAATGATGTCTACCATTCATGACTTGACATACTTGAAAAATCATGCTCTTGTTTTCCAGAAGCTGTTTCCCATGTGAGAAAATTCAGAATAATCTAAGCACAGAACAAAGAGTGCATGAAATACAGTTCAGTGTCCACGTGGTTTTTATCAATAATAAGAATTCTTCATCACTAATCTTAATCTAATCTAATCTAAGACTAATCTAAACAGGACAACTTCTTTCCTCATGTAAATATTATCCACTGGCTCTTCAAGAGCAAAAGGCTTTTTGCTAAGTGTTCATCAGAGATTGGTAGAGATTTATCTATGTAAAAGTACAAAACCTGGAACTCTAGTTGGCTTATATTGATTGTCCCAACAATGTGTGACATCCTGACTCTATGGAAGCAATACACCTGAAGAAACTGGGGGGAGAGGGAGAAACAACCACCAAGAACCTTAAAACCAGAAAGACTTTTCTACTTTTTCATTATGCATTAGGATTGTACTGGAATTAATACTTGCTAGTCATTATAACTTACATTTATGCAAATCTTTATACATTTTTCATTTCTTCTTGTCAGCGTTAAAATTACTTCTGATAAAATAAAATCAGATGGAAGGGAATTGAAGTTCAGGACTGGCTCCAGGTTGTGATACAAAAATCTTTGCCATGTTTGCTTTTTTGGAGGGGAGAAGTGGAGAAGGAAGAGACTTTTTTGTGACTAGGAAAATCTGCTTCAGGGAGCAGTCTGGTGGGCATGAGGTATGAAACGTTACTAGAGAATTGCTTGATAAACTAACTGTTCTTTGTGTCTCCTTGTAGAAATCTTCAGTGCCAGCTGGGGCCAGTAAATCAATTGAGTATTTCCAGAGTTTTGCTCACCTGAACACTTGACAATCTACTTCAAAGGCTTTATGCGTAGAAAGGGTTCAGTTGTTGCTATCTGAAAAGATGATTTTGGAACCCCATCACCTCTAGGCTGATGGGTGTATCTTCCCATGTGTCAGGCAGCCATACAGGAGAAGCTGTTCCTGCAGAGCATCTCCAGAGAGAGGGCTCTGCCATTACAGGCCAATCTTCTGCTCCCTCAGAGGCCTCAATCCCATCAGGCCTTCACTGCATCCCATTCCCTCCAAAACTAGCTCTACAGCCCAGCAACTCCTGCACGGATATAGATTTGCATGTAATAGAGTTGCCATAAAAGAAAAAGCAACACAAGGTTGGGTGTGAGCAGTTTTCTGCCACCCTGGAAAGCTGCAAAATTTTGATAAGGGATTAATGACCAAAGCAGTAAGGACTATTGGTCTGGCATCTTTTTCTATTCATCAGGCAGGACCTCATTCCAAACACACCGGGGACATGCTGCACCACCTTGAGCAAGAAGGCAGTGGAAGGTGGGAGCAAACACGGCATTAGGTGGGAAGGAGGGTTTGTTTGCATCTTCTCCTGCCTAGGACCAGCCTTAGAAAATGTTTTAATTTTGCAAAAGAGGGTTGGCATCAGGGAATTATAAAAAAAGAAAAAAAAAAAAAAAGTAACTATCGAAATGCTGCTCCTGTATGACAGGGGAAGAAGCAGCCATGTCAAGGCTATTCAGCCCAGCCCTGTATTCTGAAGAATAAAGCAAAACTGGGTCCCCCGTTCTCCACCATGGATGATAGTCGGGTAGAAAGTAAAGATTTGAATGCCAAAGAAAACAGCTTTGCTGGTTTAGTCCTACAATTCATGCTACAGACTGTAGCAGGTGCAACTGCTGTTCCTAATATAACTTGACTTCATTTAATCAGAAAAAAAAAGTGCCTTTGGAGTAGACTTTCTGGCTCTGAAGATTACAAGAAAAATTACTCTCTTTCTGAGATTTTTATATAACCAATTTCTAATAAGCAAAGATGATGGACTCCTGCTTATTCAGGCAAATCAGCTTCTTAAAGCTACAGCTATATTTGCAAAAAGCAAAGAGGATTTAGCAGCCTGTAAAAAGCACACAAAAGGAACACCAGGTTAAAATAACCAAACAAGAAAACAAATGGTTTTAAGAACATACTGCATTTATTTGGCCCCAGAATTCCTAGCATTGTAACAAACTCCCAGAGTTTCATGCCTTAAAGTGCTTCAAACTCCATTTATATTATTATTATTACTTTTAACATTAATGTACATTTCTGTATAAACATCAATCCAAAGAAATTTATATTTTTATAAAATTCTTTATATTAGTGGATCAAATTTGCTCTCAAGATGACCAGCATTAAGGCAAATTTCCAAAGTTACGACACTGGAGTTATGCAAGTCTACGCTGTTGTGGGTGAGAGCAGAATTTGGCCCAGCAAGGTCTATACAATTATATTTTTTCTGCATATATTTCAAAAGGCACAAGGGATTACCTTGGAAATCAATAACGTTTCAAAGGGAGTTTATCAAAGCAAATACTTTTAATTTGCTTTGGCACAGTCCACACCCAGAGGGTGCATTTCCTCACCAGGTGTTCTGCACAAGCAGCCTGATGGCAGGGAGTGGGGGATCAGCAAGAGGGGAACCCCCGTTGTGTGATTGGCACAGTGCTTGGGCAGACCCACCCGCGGGGTGTGTACAGGTACCCTAACAGCAGCGCTACTTCGCCGGGCACCCCTGCAAACTCACTGCACCATGAACCTCTGCAATCCTCCTGGTGGAGACACGTCTGTCATTGATGTTAATATTCCGAAGACAGCCAAAAAAGGGGTCTGTAACTGGATGCCACTCTGTGTCCAAATTTGCTACAAAAAAACAAGGTAGAAAAATCAAATTCGTAAAATGAGAATGATTTTAAAGAACATAAATTACTGCAAGGCTTTCAAAAGACGGGGAATGATGTAAAACTACGTGCATGAATTGGACTTTTGTTTTGGAAAGAAAGAAAAAGACACGCAGATATATGAAAAAATAAGCAGCAATAATTTTACCTGGAATTTTGCCAAAATAGACCGGCTGAGGCATCTGTCTAGGAGGAGAGGGTGGAAGTCCAGTGGTATAGTTACTCTGTGTGCCCAGCTCTAGCTGCACCACGTTGTCCTTCTGAGAGACTGCAAAGAAGCAGGTAAATGAGTACTCCTTCTCAGCCCTATTAAAGAATTAACTAGATATGGCACTATTTTAAAATAGCATCTGTCTTGAAATTTAAGTCATAGGAAAAATGGATTTTATTTAATTTAAAGTCAGATTGACACATCTAAGTACTCTGAGGGTATAAAGAGCCCCAAAATCCCTCTTACATAAAGCCTTAAATTAACACGAGACACATACGTTGTTCTAAAGAGTATTCTCAGAATAAAGAGAAGTGAAATGATTAATAGAAATCTGGATCTGCAGTGCTCTGTGCCCACCATCCTTTCAGAGTTTCAGAAGAACTGGTAGGATGAAACATACCTGCAATAGTGTGCCACTGTCCATCAGACAGAGGTTGCTCTGGTGTGACCCATGTCTGGAATTCTCCTGCACCACTATTTCCAGCAGCAATCACCTGCAAAAAAGTTATCCTTTAAGTTACCATGGCAAGGAAAAGAGCAACAGAAAAATACAGTACTTTAAGCAATTTACTGATCTTGTGATGGCTGTGTTTTACCTAGTTTTAAGAGTCACAGTCATTGTGTACATATTTCAGAAATTATCCTCTCCAAGAGGAAAGTAAATTTTCCTAATAGATTTTACAAGAATAAATACATACCTTTGTCTCTCCCTCACAGTCTTACAAAAGTATGTTAATTCTTTTGACATAATCTGAGGTAAGGTCATTCCAATTAGGTTTTCCTTTCCCAAAGCAGTCATCTACACACTTGGCATCTCCAGAGAAAATATCTACAATACCTTTTTCTGGCCTTTCACACAATTTTGGACAACTCACAATTCGCCCATGAAGCTTGGAGCCTGACTATTTACGATGACCTTTTCAACAAGCACCTGCTTCTGCCTTCTCACATCTTGCTTCTCATTCCTTGTGAGTGCATTAGTTTTTTTTCAACATCTTCCTTTCAAACTCTCTTTTGGAGTGATGGTTACAACAAACTTGGTAATGGTCAGGTAACTGAGTCCACTTCCTACCAGGCTGATTGATGGTGACCCATTGACCTTTTATTCCTTCGTGTTGCATCCTATCCACACTGACAGCCAAGATTAATCTAAATTATTGCTGAAAAAAGCAGTCAGGCTTGCCCTTAAGAAGTCCCCAGCTGCTGATGCCCCTGCTTCCATGTGCTAGATGTGTCTTGAATCCGATCAGTGATCTGAAGGAAACTAACTGATGACAAAAAGATAAATAATAAAAAAGTCCCTAATCTGGGAAGAGAAGAGCAAAGCTGAGCCGTCTGAAGTTAGGTAGAATCATGCTGGTTTAAACCATGCCATGAGACAGCAGGTTCTGTGGAGCACTGACATTTTTCTATTTGATGTCTCTCCAGCAGCAACCACAAGAGTTTTGTAGTCCAAGACTCCCATTCTGAAGCTGTTACGTTATGAAAAAGCAACAGTGATAATGATCACCACCATGACACACCGTCAACTAGAGCAGAAGATGCTAACACAAAGCAAGACTGCTCAAGTTCTATAATAGACGTGGTTAGAGAGAGAGCTGCATCACTAGAGCCACATGATGACCAAGGCAGGAGTGGGAATAAGCCATGAAATTCTGTAGCCTCTGGCCAGAACCCCAGTGGGTTTTTGCAAAGGTTCAGAAGCCTGAGAAAATTAAGACTGTGCCCTGCTGCTGACTACTGTGAAGAAAGCATGTGCAAGCTACTGGTAATAGAAACAGTTAAACACTCAATTTTCCATGAGATGGTTTTAAACAACTCTGAGGAAGTTGTTTAACCTGTAGACAAGTGTTGCAACACGTAAGTCCAGAGTTCAAGGTCAGAATTGCCCCTGCGACTAAGGGCTGTACATCTTAAATGGAGAAACAGCCTGTACTTGCCTTTCCTCCTTCCATGTAAATAGTCAGGTAGTTGTCTCGCTTGGTTCCAGCGTGGAGGAGTGCACCTCTTGGACTCCTTGGTCGAATGGTAAATACAATCCTGAAATCAGAGCCTATCAGCAAATCACCTGTGGAGAATTAAACAGTGGGTTGAGAAATGATCAAAGGAGAAGATAATTGGAAAACCACATAATTGATTAAGTAAATTAAGTAAATAAATCCTTGTACATATACATTTAAGACATAATTCCATATACTGTAATCTCCACACATCTTACCAATGGTGATATATCCTCCTTCATTAAAGAAATAAATCCCCGTCTCCATGGGCACATCCGGACATGGCAGTACGCCCTTTTTTTGCTGAGGTGCAGTCATGACTTTTCCGTTCATCTTAAAATTCCTCAGGCAACCCTTGAAACTTTTCCTTGGTATATTCTGAAAGCGTATTTCAAAATATGAATACTAAAGCATGATGGCAATATTTTCAGTAAGAATACCCAACTTTTGTATCGTTGGACTGTAGAAAGCCAACTGGCGCTAAACTCACCTAAAACCCATCTCTGATGCAGAGAAAAGGTATTCCAAAATTTAAAAAAAAAGAGCTGAAAACATGAAAGTAACGGTTGATTTTGGGTTAGCATACCTCCTGCTTGCAGAACAGAAACTTCCCAACAACGTGCCAAAAAGACAATGCAACAGGAGTTGTGAAGTCTCAGACACACCCTTCCCTTCTAAGAGGCTGTTCATTTAAATCTGATTTTATAAAAGGCCCTGCCTCATTAATTGTCCAATTTTTAAAGTAAGAGGAACCACACATATTTCTGATTATATCCACTTCTACATTCATAATTCCTTAATGAGAAGGATTCCTTTGCTTCTCTACAGATTATTGCTTAGTCCACTGACGTAAATATTTTGTGGGAAGAGGGTATCCCTGGAATTACAAATGTGACTTTGGGTTTTTCTATTTTTTTAAATAATAGAAATGAAAACAGTACATGGTTGTCATCAGTGTCTCAGCAACAAACATTGAAAATGTGTGCCCAGCTGACAGCTGTGTCAACAGGTGAGGAACAAGATATTTAATGAACAACTGCAAACACTGCAAGTGGTGCTCAGTCAATGCTGGGAAATACCCCCCAAACCTTTTCAAGGTGGCAATCCTGCATATTAACACTTTCACGTGTAATTAGTGCAGCATGGGGAGTGTGTGTGGGTGGATGTGTCAATTATTTACCTTTCTTTTCAGTGATGGCAGCCCTCCCACGTAGACCGGTGGCTTAATGCTGATGGCAGGATTTGTTGCTAATCTTCCGTGCTGGGCCCTCAGACCATCAACAACGAGGCGGACGTTCTCCCCATCTGTGTTGAAGCCCACCTTTGCAGGGCACAAATTTAACACAGTGAGAATGGCTAATGAAAGCCACTGGAGGTTTTTTGTTTTTCTTTTAACTTAAACACTATATTGTTGAAATATTTAAACTGAAAATAACATGCTGGGACATCAGTCTCTATAAGCTCTCTCATAACAGAGACCTGTCAACCCCCTGAACTTTCAGGCATAGGAATTAACTTCAAATTTCTAATAACTTAAAAATTCAATAGGCTGGGCCTGCTGAATGCTGGTTGTGGTTTCACCGTGGTTCCTGCACCATACTACTTACAGTGTGCCACTGCCCATCATTGTATTTAGCACTGCTTTTGATTTTGGTTCGCTGTCCTCCAGAGCCAAGTGAAAAGACAAAACGTCCTTTTGAAATGTGGAGAGCCATATAAAAGTCCTCAGACCTCTCCTCCATGAAAACTATTAATCCTCTTGATGATCTAGTCCGTACATCTACAGAGAAATGTAACCTGTCGTGGAAAGTAAGCATATTGAAATACAGGTCTGGTTTGTTAGTTGTATTCTTTCTGTTCTGCAGAAAAATGCCAGTGAAACCCCATTTGTGAAATGCAGAGTAGCTTTTGAGTGGAATCACAGTGTTCTACGTTGCCTGCATTTCTGAACTGTAATGAAAGTTGACATATTCAGGCTTAGGATTTGGCATCAATATGCACTGTAATTGTACACCACATCCAGGTCAATCTACTCAGTTTGGGTAAATGTTGGGAAAGAAAAAAAAAGACTGAACTTTTAGAACCACTCTTGTGTTATACCCCAAAACATAAGCAAGAAGAAAATCCCAACTCTTAGCACCCAAAGATTCAAGCAGTTGACAACTCAGGTATTAGGAGGACAACTGAGAACACTTGTATTACCTGTCTGTAGATGATGGTGGAGAAAATGTGTAGGACATGAAACTGTTGGGGGTGTTTCCAAGGAGATATGCTTCACTGCTGGCATTTAACTGAGTTGCTAAAGTGTGTTTATTCTGGTTTTGCACATTTGCAGCTTTCAAATAATCAGGGTATTTTTCATTCTGTAAGACAGAATTGAAACATTCACTATGCATGAACATGAAAAAAATAATTCAATCTACACACTTAAGAATTCCCATCTGAGGCAGTCAACAGCATTGTCTAACTGACAGAGAAGCTGTTGTCATTCTGGACAGGTGTGGGTTTACCAGAGAGCTTCAACACTGAAAGAATTTGCTTCATATGTGAGATGGAAGGAAAATAAAAACATCTGAATCTCAGCTCTAGAAGGCATAGCTATGCAGACAAAGCCTTGCATCAATATGGAGCAAAGATGGCAGTAAAAACAAGCATACCTTGAGCATCTTAAACCTGAGAGGATTTTTAAATTCTTGCAGCAGCAGTGGTTGGAGGTTCTCATATTTGCGGCAAGCTCCAAGGGAAACACCAGTCTTTGCAGTATAATTAACGAGATTCTGAACCCCAGGGAGCTGGTCTGCCCTAGAGTGATGAAAGCAGCAAGTGGGGTGACACAGCATTCTTTTCCTTCAGCGTAATCAACAACGTATTGTAAAACTGTTCAAAATATATTTCCCAGTGACTTGATGTCGAAAGTACCAATTTTTATTTTTCAATGAAAAATGTAGGTTCAATGCTGTAAAAAGTATTCATATTTGTCATGGTTCTGACCATTTGCTTGTGGCTATGGAAAAACCTCTGATGTTTTGTTCTCATCTCAACAAAATATTTTTTGCTAAAAGCTATCTATTTTGAAAACCTAATAAATATTGCCATTGAAAAAAGGAGAAAAAAATGACAGCAGCCTTGACTGAGCAAGGTTTCTGGATCAGACTATAAGAGTTTTCTGGTTCATTATGCCTAACCAGTGGCAGATCAATAAAAGAAGGCAACATCAAGTCCTTCTAATTTAATGATTCACTCTCTCCTTAAGTAATATGTTTTAATGAGACTTGTCAAGGGGTAAAGCCCATCGCAACTTAGTATGTAGCTTTAGTATTACAGCCAATTTATCAGAAAGACTGTCAAAACCAATTTCTTGTGTGCATAAAGAATAATATTAAGTAATACTATAATTTTGTAAGTTGTACACAGCATCTCTTATCAGTAAATTACAAAATACTTTACAGCTAGTAAAAGTCATGATGCTCCTTGCCCATGATTTTTTTATAAGGAGAGTGGTGAAGTTGGGAGCAGAACCTGTAACTTCTTCAATTCTGGTCCAGTTCTTCATTCACCGGATCAAACTAGCTACATCTATTTTTGTACCAAAAGAAATCTTCCACATTTGTTTCTGATGTGGAGGCTAATATACAGGTTACCTCATTGTCTTGCAGTACTTTAAATGAAGATATAATTTGAGCAGTCTGAATTAGTAATGGCAGGGGGGGTGGACTAGATGATCTTCAGAGGTCCCTTCCAACACAAACCATTTTGTGTTTCTATGATAATCAAATCAAAGTACACTATTTTCTTAAACTCTATGCATATATAAATATTTAGCAAAACTTGGCTAAAACAAAGCCCCACAGGGACATCACTCATGACTCAGGGAATGCTTTTCTTTAAAGAACATGCTTATGCATAATTTTGCTCCTAAATTTTGCCTGTAAGATGTCTCTAATAACCAGACAAGCACATGTGAAAAAAGAGACAACATAAATCAGGCACCTGATTTCTATACATACGCTTTTATTTGTTTGTGTAACTGTTTTGATTCTGCTGGTAATCTTCACTCCTTTCATTCCCTGGCTCCCTGTGTCGCTATAATAACACAACCTGGCAGATCTTTTTTGGATGCCTTGTTGGGACACTTCCAATTCACTACGTTAAGTTCATTCTTTGATTAAAAGACTATTAAACAGGTATGATTCCATTACAACCAAACAGTAGATTTAATTACAACTTGATACCATGTATAATTTGCCTGAATGAAAGAATATTTGGAGGCAGTAAAGTTACACATTCATAAAGGCTTCACGCATATAGAAGGGAAAACAATTTAGCAAAAAAGTGATTTTAATATGATTAAAGAAGGGAAACAGGCTGAAATGCATGAAGCAAAATTCTTTCTAAGCCAAATACCTTTTTATAAAGATGTTTGAGATGCAACCTTCAAAATCATCTCCACCAAATATTATAGGTTGGGTTAATGCCTGTCCTGGTGGAAAGGAAACTGATTTTGATGTGAAGTCATCATCAACCAGCAGATGTATTCTGAAACAAAGTGAATAAAAATAAGCATGAAATCTAAAGAAATAGTTATGAACCTAAATTAAATATAGATATATATGTTAAAAAAGAACTCTTTGAGAGATGTGTTTTCTTATTACATTGTAATTATGCTAGAGCTTCATTAGCTTAGTTCTGGGACTTTCTCAGTATGTGCTCATTTCCTGCCATGAAACTGCTCTGTTTTTCCACAGTAGGTATTGAGCATGAGCTGAAGCTGGTACTTCAGTCCTACAGTGAAATCCTGGTCCAATTAAAATCCGTGAAGAACTCTCATTCACAACTATAGGACAGGATTTCATCCGTTGTGTCCAAGTGGTGCACTCAACATGTTAGCAACAGGTAGTACAGGTAATATTAGGTTATAAATACCAGAAGTTATAAGCAATCATTCAAAATGTTCCACTTTAACTAACACTTATGTCATTTTTTGTGCTTCACAGAAATCAATATGATTTAGGAGTTTTTCAGTAAATTGACTCTTCTGATATCTACATTGACAGATGATTATTGGAAAAAAAGACACAATATTAGCTTCTTCCCTGGGCCTTTAAGTTAGATAGTTATACATAACTTTCAGCAACATATGTAAAGGCTATGGGAAGGGGAAGAGCTCTAAAGCTCCAGCTTGACAAGCAGTCAAAACGCACACAATCTATAAAAGACACACGTAGTGATGTACAGCTGAAACATCACAGGTACTGACATGCACATTCATAGACCAAAAATCTGCTTTTGCTTCATTATTTCAGTATATTTTGCTAGCAGAGGCCATTCTTAGCTGTGTACCCAAAGAAGAAGTCAAACAAAATTTTAATCTTATTTCTCCAACCACAACACAAAAGAATCAGATAAAGAACTGGACTCACAACTTGTCTTTTTTTATTACTGTCACATAATGCATTGACCCATCTTCGTATTTCTTTTCCAGTTCGATTTCATATTCTCCCATCCTTGCACTTACAAAGCCAGGTCTCAGAAAGATGGTAAGAACAGGCTATAAAAGAATCACAAAAATGGTCAGGTAATTTCAGTGGTGTCTTGTGGGAAAGAAATTTTCTTACACTAAAACTGCATTTCTCAGTCATCTAGCACCAGATATTACACCCAGTTCTGCACAATTAGCATAGCTCCTGTTCTAAAATGCCTCTGCACTCTGAATACCAAACAGTCATTTTAAATACTTGTTTAAATTATTTTTACAAAAAAGCAGAGGATTCAGTTCTCCACGTTTCAAATGCCCTGTGTGCACTCATATCTTAACTTCTCCAGCCAGCAAGAATGAGGTTCTTCTTGAACCTCCCTGCTTTCTGAGGGAACATAGCCAAAATCAACCCCTTTCCTCTGCATATTTGATCATGGTAACATTTCTGCATGGCCAGAATACCAGTTTTTCCTGAGTAAATTTCCAGCCCACTTTATTAGGCAACAGTTATCTTACTGGGATGGTAGTGTCCTGGTTCATGAGCTACTCTGCAGAAGGCTCAGGCTCAAAGCTCAGTTACTCCTCAAGCTATGTTTTGGTTGAGTGAAGAAATTGCCAGGATGAGTTTTCTCTGGCCTATGACATGTAAGATGTCATGCTCCAAAGAGCAATAGAATAGCCATGTCTTGCCTTAAAATACAGGAATCTACATGAGACTTCAGACACAAACCGATGCCAAACTGACAGAGTCACAAAGAGACATGAATGATCAGAAAACAAAACCAATCACATAGTCTAAGCTGAACATGTTTCATACCCATGGATTGTAATTTAAGAGGGTTCCAGTCGATGCCATGGTCTGAAAGCCAAAGCCAACTTGGAAATCATTGGGAAATGGGAAATGCGCTGCGCTTAGTCCCAGCGTTCCCTTCTTGGAGAAAGCTGCAGATCTGATGAGCTGAAAGAGAGATAATAATGCTTTCAGTGATTTTCCTTTTAATCAGAAGAAATGGCAACAACTGCCCTACTCAACATAATTGTGACCGACTCAGGTCAAAACCAAGCACAAGGCAAACTGCAAGTACAACTATTTCATCATGGAACAGACCAATGCAACTGGTTCCACCAGCACTAACTATGATCTGAGAAATTTTAGAGGGAGATGAGGCTCCGTGGTATAACGAGCTGTTTGTCTCTAGCTACTCTTTGCAGCGACATGATGGCTTTGAAATTTTTCATATTTGGGGACACAAAAGTGAGCAGCTGGAGGAATGGCTCCTCAGTACGGAGCTGTGCAGATGAGCTGCATAACTGAAACAGTGAGTCATAGGACACAATATACCTGGGCCTTTTTGAACAAAAGACACTTTAATACAGCACAAGTTATACAGATACAGACAGAGAATGAAGGTCAGTTCCTCTGCATAGGCAAATGGCCTGCAAAGAAATTGCTCTGTGAAAGGTTTAGGTGCCACAAAGGGAAGGCAAATGAGCACAAACTGTCAGTACAATGCTGCAGTAAAAAGGGCAAATGGGATCATGCACCATTTAAGTAGCAGCAAGTAGAAGCAGAAGGGTGGTTTTCATCTCTCCACGCAGCATTGGTTAAGCCAACACTGAAATGTCACATTGTCCCATTTTAAAAAGAACGTGGCAAAACTCAAGAGTTCTCAGAAAATAATTATAAAATGATCAGGTGAGTGGAGCAATAGCCTCACAAGCAGAGACTTCCGTGGAAGTAAAGTCTGCTTAGGTCTTTTAAGAAAAAGTGGTGAGGTCATTTAATTAGGAAGCATAAGCACCTTGGCAAGAGGAAAGATCATGAGTAGTATTCGGGCCTAATCAATAACAGCAACTGGAAGCCAACAAGTTTACATGGTAAATACGTATTCTTAATTGTACACAGTATTAATTAAGAGGGTGGACTATGTGCTGGACCAAGCTATCACAGTAGGGGGGCAATCTCTTCTCTTCCATATCTTCACACCAAGCCCAGGTTCTTTTATTATCATCACACGTTAACCAAATATAACTTTTGACCTAAGCAAAACATAATGGTCCAGGATTTATAGACAAACCAGACTCTGTGAACTCCAGCATAAGTTTTTAAGGAACTTAGTTACCTTCCAGTCCTCTGAACATTTCTTGCTGACGCCAACAGTCTCGTCAAAGGTAACAGATGCTGTGTTAGGGTTTTTCACATTCTTCATACAGCCCCGGAATGGAGGTGTGGATATATTAAAGCTGGTTTCAGGGAGTGGAAGAAAAAAAGAGTTCAGTAGGCTAGTATTTCAAAGCACATACCAATATAGTAGCCTGTAAATGCTGACAAGGTAAGAAACAGAAAAAGAGAACAAGAGCAACCTTTCTTGCACACACATACTTCATGCTGATCAAACCCAATCTTCAGGATACACTCCAACAAAGATCCCACCATTAGACAAAAATCAAATATTACGAACAAGTATTATACACTGGTTATTTTCATATCACATAAGATACCCGATGCAGAGTGTGAAAGAAATTGCCTAAAGGAAGAGTTTAGATGGAGTTTCCTTTCAAAGCCTGGGTATTAAGTCTTTTTAAAGTTACTCACTGTTCCCGTAGAGAAGGTGGAATTCCACCTAGATAGTACTTGGTGAAAGGGAAGACATTTATGTTGGCTTTAATATCAGGACTGACATGAACAGTATTCCTACTTCGGATAATCAGCAAATGAATCTGAAATAAGTCAATAATAAGAATTACTTCACTCAGCAAAACCAGAAGTAATTTAGCAGATTAAAGGTACTTCCACAGAGCAGGACACATGGGTGTTTTTTCTCCCCTCCTCTTGTTTACTAGTGACTTAAAACCAGAATAACTGCAGCAGTTCAACGGTACTTTGCAAAATTTGGGCATTTAGCTAAAGCAAATGCCAAAAAAGCAAAAGCAAAAGCTAAAGAAAAATGCTCTACTCTCCAAATACAAAGTGAGGTTTCGTTTTCCTCAGGAAGATTGCCCTAAAAATACACCTTACCTAAGATTCAGATATTGCTTTCTGTTTGCAGTTGAAGATACAAAGACTGGATCAGTCAGCTGGCTGGAAGGAACTTGACCCAGTATGGCATAAAGATTCCTCCCACCCGGCCCAGCGACCTACACTGTTTAGTTGGAGATGTAGTAAGGGAAAAAGGGAGAAGGAACCAACATGGCAGTCAAAGGTTTTAACAATGACTTCACGATTTCCCTCTGGTAGCACTACAAAATAGGCAGACTGAAGCTAAGTAGACAAGCAACAATAAAAAGACTACAAAAGAGCAGTCTCTCCGAAGATCAGCCTGGTCTGAAGAAATAAACCCTTAGGTGGTAAAAACACTAATCTAAGTATTGAATTGATGTTCATAATTGCAATATACACAGCTTTCTTTAAATAAAGCATTGCTCTGTCAAAGTTTTTTTCCATTGGTGGTTTTTCTGTTAAAACTGAACTTCTCCATATGGACAGGAAAGCACGACACTAGAAAGATCGATTGTCACCTGTCCAAACATCCCCAGCAGCCCCATCTCCTCAACACAAAAGGAAAACTTCACAACTAAGATTTACAACAGGATGTTTAGTTTCAGCTAATGTGTATTTTTACAGATAATGATCACTTGATTGTTTAAAATGACATACTTGTCTATATGTTCCATCGTTTACAGTTGCAGTGGTTTCTATTTCTTTTGGAGGCTCAGAGCCAACTTTGTATCTAAACACGGTATGACCATCTTTAATGAGCACACTGATGAACTGATCCTGCAACTGAAAAAAAAAAACAACAACACAATTGAACTACCAACATTTCATATATATTTCACTAAAGTGAATAATTTTAATGAAACTATCTAGTTGGTTCAATCAAGCTTCTGGAGGAAAAGATAACACAAAGCAGACTAAAGCTTATAATAATCAACCGTAATTACTTTAAACTGTTATAAACAGATCTATGTTCCCCCAGATGTATTCTCCAAATCTCTAGAGAACTTTTTGTCATTTAAAGATGTTTACTGACTTTTTACAGCATTCAGAAATTACCCAGAACATGTCACAGTGATTGTAAATGTGCCTGAAATGTTAGATAAGTAGCATCACTGCTATTTTGAGCATCTTTACAGGGAGAAGTCACCACATCACTTTCTACGTTCTTCCTTACTCTGTTGCCATCCATATCCAGATTTGGAAAGACTGTCTTCCACTTTTGGAGGATCTCAGTATTTCAAAATTGGTTTGATTCAAATTACAGCCTCCCTGCCTGCCTCCAGTTTGGAATTCTCTGCATGGCCTAATGGAGGAGCTATTTGGAATGATTTTTTTCTCAGCTTTGACAAAGGGAATATTTGGCAGCCATTTTGGAATCACAGAATATCTCAAGTTGACCCATAAGGATAATAGTGTCCCACTCCCTGCAGGACTACCTAAAACATTAAACATACAGCAGAATCTACTAATCTGCCACATGGACAAAAAGCGGCTTTTAAGAAATTTCCTTACAGCTATTACTAAATCTAACATGTTCTTGAGTAAGTGAAGCTTTAAACTATGTTCTTGGACCACAAAACAGACAGCAGCATTCCATGAATTACCTCGTCTGCTGCAAAAAACACAATGCCTTCATCTGCAGTAGTCTCAATGGTCTGCTCGTAGCGTACTTGATTGTGGGAAACTGTTTCTTTCAATGTGACAATGGCATAACCAGTGCCTTCAAAATAGCTTTGGTCAGTCTCTTCTTTATACCTGTAATAATTCAGGGTCACAGATGTGAATAAATGAGAGCAAAAACTATTACCACATGGACTTACTGTCATAATTTTGAAAAAACTTAAAGCATTTGGTACAGGGCCACTAATAGGGCTAAATTCTGATCTAGCCCAAGAGAAAACCTTCCACTGGCTTCTACGGGATTTGCATATGGTCTTTAGAGAGGAAATCATTAGTGACGGACTTCTCAGCGCTTAATGTAATATGTACTTATAAAGGACATGAATACATTAGTCCATGAATTGTGTCTGGGTATTCTAACATTTAAATTGTTGGCCAGTGGACTGAGGTTGCCATAGATGTGAATCATGCCAACACTGAGGATTGTCTCTATGAAATGTAGTCATGACCAAGAGTTAGAAATCACCAGTTTAGCCACAGAGGCTGCTCTTCTGGATGTGAAAAGACAAGGATTCAAAATGATAAAATCACAGAACTATGAAACGCTTCTGTGTTTATATCATACCTTCTGCAGGGTTGCACTTCGGTGGTATTGAGATTAAATGTCCTCTTGAAGTTGTAAAGGCTGATAATATGCTCATTTAGATTGTCTAATTCAATGCAGCCTTCATAACGAGGATGGTCTAGCAGACGTGGAGGCTGCAAAATAGTGTCATCAGAAACATTCCATCAATATCAGCTGATGAAATTTTACATTGACGTGTAGCTGCTGAGACTTACTGCAAATGTTAGTATGACACAGAATATGACATTCTAAATATCATAAAATTAATATATCTTTGTATATAATATCCAAACTGTCTGATACCACCCCAGAAGCACTGCAACACAATTTAAAGCAGAGTCATCTGGGTGAATTGGGAATAGTACTTAGCAGGACTGGCCAGGTTTTCTGCTGTCCTCAGCAGATGAAATTCCACCATGCTCCCTTCTTTGAGTTCTAGCATACTAAAAGCCAGGCAGCTTCTGTAGGTAGTAACTTCTCCTTGTATCCCATCTATTCCTACTGACATGGAGAAACTTTTACACAGCCTTTGAAAGACTGCTAGTTCCAATCTTTACTTGTAAGAAGAACAGAATAATGAAAATGGAAATCTTTTTAAAAGACTAAGCAACTCTTTGTACCCTAAAATCTGGTGGGTATCCTCCAACATAAAAGACAACAGTGCTGGGATCGAGATTTAGGAGAGTGTCATTGCCTTCACTGCTTGGAGACAAAGGGCTTCCATAGTCTGGAGAAGTTGATGTTGCTGCTCTGATGTAATTCAGCTTTGCATACTGGTAAATCCTAAAACCAAAAGAGACGGGCAAAATATCACATCACACTAAGATGTTCTTAACAGGTTTTGGAAAAGACTATTGCACACTGTGGATCTTATACCTTTCAAACTTAACTTGATCCATAACAGCTTCTTCAGTTTCGCTTTGAGTCACAAGTGGCTGCACATTTATTTCCACATCGCGGTCTCCCAGGTTATAGACACAAGTGAGCCTACCATTTCTCACAGCCATACCAATATAGTCCTTGGAAGACTAAGAATAGCAAAGCAAATAATCATTAATAAATGATTAATGTTGATGAAGGTAAAATACAGCAGCACTTCCTCAGAGACATCATCACGCTGTGCATGAGTCATAAGAAATATACCTAATTGTGAGAATGGTTAAGTTTGTCAGTTTTGGGAAGAAAAAATGGTAATCATATATGCTGCACATATTATTCATTGCACGGATTCAACAAATTATGTGTTGCACTTGTAACATCTCTCAGCTAAAGACATAAAACCATGACACCTTTACTAAAAATTAGAGTCAATGTTTATGAAATAAAAAAGATGTTTGGAATAACACTCAGTAAAGGACAACGGTTCCTACTGAGGTGACTGGAAGCAGTTATTGTCCCAGACAATTCACATTGTGTTTCTCCAACATACTATACTTCACAAGTAACAATTAAAATGCTGTCAACAGATATTCTGGCCAGATATTCAGGGGATTAAAAGGTGAAATCCAGTGTAGAACAACTACCTTTAAACAGCTTTCTGTGTATGTAAAAGACTGACTACAGATACCGCTGCTGTCAGATAACAAGACTTAAAAATATATAATTAGGAACTGCATGCAGGAAATTTTAAAAATGTTTGATGGTGCTTGAGGAAGCCTGAATGCACAGGAAAGTCAGTGCTATTCTACATATTCAGAAGATAAAAAATTAAGAGCTGAGGGACTGAATTTTAAAACTGAAATGATCGCTTTTTTTTAACCAACAGGGAAACTCACAGTGACTTGTATTGTGAAAAGAGTTAAAGCTCTGAGGCAGCAGTTGGGCAGAGTTTGTGCTGACTGCTGCAGAACCTGACACTTCTGACAAACTCTGTGATGGTATCCATGACTGGGAAGTAACTTCCAAAGGAGCAAAACAGCAAAGCATCAAAGGGCAAAGCAGTCACTCACCCAACAAGTCACCTTTGCCAGGGGAGGAACGAACTAGTCTTCACAGAACACTTCTGCCACCAAATAATGGCAATTACAAAGACATTGACTTCAGTCAAAATAAATCATCTCCCATCTGTTTCTCAAAGTGTGTTCTAAAAATCACATTAAATCTCAAAATATACCTACATTTTTATTACCCAGGTACAGAACAAACATATCTGATTGTCTCTGGAGGTCTGATCTTGTCTTAGGTCTTTGGAGAAAGAGAGAAAGCGAAGTATAGCCTTTCAGATCTTCAAGGTTGCTTGGAGGTCGAACCTCTACACCAGAGCTGCCATTGAACCTCATAGGAATAGCAACCTGTTAAGACAAAAAAAAATCAGTACGTTATAATTATCTATTGCTGCTACTCCAACTTATTTCACTGCTGTGTTTAATTGGAAAGTAACCTATTACATATCCTAGTCATGTTACAGCCATCAATTACTACAGATTTGGACTCCGATCCTACCAAACAATGTAATTAGGAAAGCGACTGGATAATACAGAATACTGTATTATCAATACTTATCACTTAACACAGCACATTTTACTCCAGACATCAATTAATCAATCCTTACCGTGCCTCTGACAAGTAACCGTTACCTTCAATACACGGAGAGGGGCAGATGTGCCCTGCAGCTCTAAAGAGCAAGCCTGTGAATTATTTAGATGACTACATACCTACCCTGATGCTTCACTGAGCTGGACTTGACTGTCTGTTGGAAATTATAACACACTTCTGATGTTAATAAAGACATGTCCTATTACAGCTGTTTATACCACGGTCACAGATTCCTCTTATTCATCGGAACTGTAGGTTATTTGTGATGACCTCAGGGCTGCTTCTCTGGGACATGATTTGGAAGTGCCAGTGTTCCACTGGCCATGTGTGGGTGGAGAGCCCTGCCTCTGAGCTGCAGAACTGACTCTACTCCTGCTGCCAAAGCCAACACAACGCACCTTGGAAGGAAAGAGGCTATTGTACAAATAAGTATTACAGAGATGACCTGGGAAAAAAACCCTTGGGAGGAGGATGAAGCAGGATGCTACTCCACCCACTCATTTTTATGTACAAATTATTATGTTTCCCACCATCACAGTTACTTTAAGTGCTGGGTGGTACTGTTCAATTAAATTTATGTCTGGTCCTTCAAACACATTTTGACAAACAGGAACAAAAAGTACCACTGTGTCCAAACCACTGAGGTTAAGCATGATTGCAATGTTCAGGACAGACCTTATTTGCAGCATCCCTTGCCTGCTGAATCAGCTCTCTTATGCGATTTACGTTCTCAGAGATGTTGCTTAGTGGCATCAGCTGTTGGTTGATACTCTCAATCTTGCTGAACAGATCTGGAAGTTTGTTTGTCAATTTTTCCACTGCAATGAAAGAAAAAAAAATCATGGATGACAGAAAGGAGAAGGAGAGCAGCTGCAAAGATATGACAACACGATTATCAGAAAAGCAGTCAGTAGGGTCATGACAGAACTGTTTTCATTAGTCCTGCAATATCAGGAAGATCTCAGTTTAGACAGAAGATATATACTGGAAGATACCAGTTTATGCAGAGGTTATTGTACTCCTGAAATTCGTGGCCAAAGGTATTTGTGGGAGCAAATAGAATCAGTGCTTCCAAAACCATATTAGATAAATTCAGGCCCAAAAAAAAAAATATTAAATAGAATAGACAGGGATGTGCTCTCTAACATTATTATCCAGTGAGTGTGGATGCTAGGGGAGGATGAAGATAATGGACAGCAGACAGGGCTTATGTTCATTCCTGGAGTAGCATCTCCTGCTGCTGCTGTTGGAGAGTGAATACTGGGGTAGGCAGGCTGCTGGCCTGAGCGAGTAGGGCATGGCTTGTGTCAGGGTTGCTGGTCGTCACAATTCAGTAGTGAGCCTTACAGTGTCTGGGCAGGTTTATTCAGGAGAAAATGAGATACTATGAAAATTTCAGCTTTGATTAAAACAAGAAATAATTTCATCTCCTGTGATTGCAAAAAAAAAAAAAAAGCTTGAAAGTATTAACAGACTGCAACCCTATGGTGCAGAAGGCAAATTAAAAGAAATCCACAACTGTTAGAACTATTATTTTTCTAAATATGACTTCTAAGCCAGTCTTGTAGCTGCAAAGATGACATGACTCTGCAATAATATGCAGGGCTTGCTCTTGTATTCATCTTATTTAAAATGTTTTCTCTCACTTGACTTTATCTGAAAAAGTTCCTGGAAAGGTAAAAAAAGATGCTGCTTGGGATTGTGATTGCCCCTTATTTTGTATTCCACACAGGCTCTAATCAATCCATTTCATTTAATTTCAGCTAACAGACATCTATCCTAAGCTAATTGTCGAGGTCCCTTCTCTAGTCAGTGCAGTAGAAAATCACACAGTCACAGTGTGGCTGAGGTTGGAAGGGACCTCTGGAGGTCCAACCCCTGTGCACAAGCATGGCTACCTAGAGCCAGCTGCCCAGAATTGTGTCTAGACAGCTTCCAAGGATGGAGACTCCACAACCTCTCCAGGCAACCTGTGCCAGTGCTTGGTCGCTCTCGTAGTAAAAGTGCTTCCTGAAGTTCAGAGGGAACTTCCTGTGTTTCAGCCTTTGCCACAAGGGCACACTGCTGGGTCATGTTCAACTTGGTGCCCACCAGGACCCCCAGGTCCTTTTGTGCAAAGCTGCTTTCCAGCTTGGCCACCTCCTAGCACATACTGGTGCATGGGGTTGTTTTTCCCCAGGTGCGGGACTTCTCCTTGTTGAACTTCATGAGGTTCCTGTCAGCCCATTTCTGCAGCCTGTTGAGGTCAATCTGGATGGCAGTATGACCTTCTGGTGTATCAGCCACTCCTCCCAGTTTTGTGTCATCAGCAGACTTGCGGAGGATACACTCTTCTCATCATCCAGATCATTAATGAAGATGTTAAAGAGGATCAGACCCAGTCCTAAACCCTGAGGCACCCTGCTAGTCACTGGCCTGCAACTCTTCAGAGACCAGTCATGGTATCGGCTTTTAACACGTACCACAGGATGGCCTGAATCACCATCTGCAGTACCTGTCCCTTTCCACTGGCAATAAAGGAAGTTCAGAACACTAGCTTAGGCTGGGTGCCTAACTTCTGGATGACTAAAGTTTCTGCTGCAAAACTGACCATGCTCACCCAACAGCGACTTGGCAGGTCTCAGATAGAACCAGCAATACCTGAACTGTTTGCCTCCATCAAGGCTTTATTGAAGCCAGCGCTCTGTGCGCTTCCATAGGTGCTCTTCATTTTATCCACGTCTACTTGAATTGGGGACAGTTCATTCAATACATTAGTTGTGACATCCTCGGCACTTTTTACCATGTTCTGCGCGTCGGTGATGATGCTTTTGGTGTCATCTGAAACACACACAAATGCATGTGCAGATTCTTACAGTAATATATGGAAGAGGCGAGGCAGAAGTGATCAGTAACAAACCTCTGTTTATCCCATTGAGATTATTTTGAAAAGTGACAAGATCAATCTGCAACGTATTCTTCTTCCCATCAGTGACATCCAGTCTTTGCTTTATGTCTTCAAGGGTTGGACCAAGACCTGTAAAACAACAAATGCCCTGTATGAATTTTAAACAGAAATACCACCTCTGTGTTGGACGGGGCACCGGTCCGCACTCTCACACAGCTCCTGTTGCCAGTGAGCAACAAGCATTTGCAATGCAAAACAAGTACAAGGATTTGCTGGACAGGAGCACAGCAAAGGTGTATAGCATAGCAGAGGTAGGAAATCCACTTTCTCACATTTTTTGCCATTGGAAATAACGATCACCAGGTATCCCATTGCAATAGAACTAGCCTCTTCTGGTTAAGTATGTGCTGCAGACCTTTGCTGAACTGTGAAAATTCATGGTTCAATGAAAGTTTGTTGTGCTGTGCCAACATTTATACTATCATTTTCTTTCTCGGTACCTTGCAATGTCCTTTCAGTCTCCTGTGCTTGATTCAAGAGTGCAGTGCTCTCAGTTTTTAACTTTGTAGCTTTTCCTGATAAGTCTTCTCTCTTCACAGTCTGGTAACAGAAGCACAGTACAGTAAGACTGCTTTAATAATTATACTAAAATTTAAAGAGTAAGGAGATAGCCCAATCCAGTAAAAAAACCCCACAGTTATACAAGGGCAGAGATTTCATGTGAAGAACACTACCTTAAAAAAAATTATCAAGACTAATTTAAGCATAATACAACCTTGGTCTTCAGCAAACTCTGATTGATGTATTTTGGGGCATTTGGAATAAATTACTAGCCCATAGCTGTGAGATACTACTCTTCTGCTGAAGAGCTTGTGGGTATTACTAGTGCAAGTTACAAGGGCAGAGATTTCATGTGAAGAACACCACCTTAAATAACAATTACCAAGACTAATTTAAGCATAATACAATCTTGGTCTTCAGCAAACTTCTGATTGATAGATTTTGGGGCATTCAGAATAAATAACTAGCCCACAGCTGTTAGATACTACTCTTCTGCCGAAGAAGTGGGTATTCCTAGTGCAAGGTAAAAGAGAATACCTGAAATCACCTTCAGTGATTACCAGGCTTGCCTTATGTAGATCTCTTTATTTTGCACTGAAAAGAACAGTTAGCATTCACAGGGACAGCCTCATCAGAAAGGCAGTAACGAGCCTCTTGGTGCCAAACCAAGACTAATTCATGCGTGTGCAGAATAGCAGCTCATACAATAACCACAGACAAATTAGGCATGTCAAGACACATGGGTCTTTTTTCAGTACCATTCTGATAGTTAAAAAAAAGCATCTAGTTGTACAAGTTCACCATCGTTTGGCCACTTACAGGTACTTACAGATAAAGCTGAGTCAGCCGCATTCCCAGCTTTGTTGGCTGCTTCCTCTGCTGCTTTGATGGCATTAATAATATTGTCATAGGCAGTTGAAGCTTCCACAGCACAGCCTACCAACTCATCCTTCCTGGCACTGTTCTTTATTCTGCAGGGAAAGGGTGAGATATGCAGCCTTCTGCAAAGACTACAGACTTTGAGAAGTATTCTGAATCCACCTGAACTCAGTATTTTCCAATTAATGCCAATACAGAAAAGGTTTTTTGGTTAGATCCATAATTTCATTCTGCAAAAAATATCAAACTTCGAGGCAGACCAATATGAAAAGATTCTTCAGAAGATGGGATGAGTTCAGGTGCTTGGACAAGCACAACTGTGGGCCTCCAAAGCAGTCATTAAATGATTAAGATTGTGAGAACTCACTAAGGTCTATAAGCCACCTCTATCAAAGCCCCTCGACAAGATTTCAGTTCAGAGGACTGCAGCTTCTAGATGATTTCTAGCTGGCCCAGCATCCTACAGGAGCAGAAGATGGAGCACAAGATGGAGGAACTACACGACCTTTGAGCTTTTCCCCAAGAACCAGCGCAGCAGCTCTGGCATCAGAAACATCAGACAAAATCTATTCTACCCACCTCTCATGAACTACACAACTGCCCAATATTAGGTGCCTCGTACTTGTGAGAACACTGCCATCTTAGTTGAAAAAAATCATACAGAAAACTAACAAAAAGTTTTGTTTTTTTTTAAACCAAGCATTTTCCAGTTGAATTAGGTATTTTAGAATTAAACTTTTTGAAAGTTTGTAGTTGGCGTAATGACAAAATGCAATCAGTTTGCACAGTAAAATAAAATAACCAGGGTTTCACTTTTTTTCCATTTTGTTCTAATGTACCATAGGAGGCCTCCAAAACCTCACTCATCATTCCAAGTTAAAGTACAAGTAATGGAGAGAGAAACAGTTGATTCATATCAAGTTTCTCATAGTTCTGCCTGCCTAGAAGATTCCTCAAAAAACAAGAAAACTATAGGAATTCTTTTCCTCACTGATGCTAAACAGGTATGTCTGAAGACTCTGCCAAGACATTTCTTCCAATTACTTGCCCCAATTCATTCACATCATAAAGGTATTCCTGAGTATGAGTATACAGAAAATAACGATACAAAAAAGATATTCTAAATATCTTCCCACTCTGTACATGAGGATTTTCTCCCATTAGTAAGAAGTTAATGAAGTGTTAATGCACTAATATAAAGCCATATTATGGGAGTCCCCACTTCTGGGGGAAAAAAAAAAAAAAGATCAGGAAAAATAAAAGATCACCTGATTTAGGGGAAAAAAAGAGAAGAAAACATCTGTACATCATGAAGAAGCAGAAGACTGACTTTCTAATTTTGCAAACGGTCATTAAAGCAAGTGAAGTTATAGACAGAGCACTGCAACCATGGATGTTATATATGAAAATTGCTCATTTACAGGAATAGCAACGTACTCTTCCAGTTGTTTTGCCAAGTCTTGCAAAGACTTGGCATGTTCCTCAGCCCTCACCACCAACGGTTCTTTGCTTGCTGATAAGGAGCTATTTGTCAGCTTTTCATTCATATCCTTCCTTGCTCCATCCAGCTGAGCAGCCAGGCTTTCATATTCCTAGGGGTTTATAAAGGTAAAATTTTATTTGTATTCATACATGTATGATATTGTCCTCATCTCCTTCAGTGATAGCTACACCTTGCACTTGAGGAGACCATAGGGAAAAACATTTCCTTCCAACTTACTCTACAAGTTACTGCATACAACCACTAGTCATTACGGTATGCTTCTAGACCCATTATGTAAAAACAAACCCTCCTGCATTGAGTCAAAGGCCCTTCTAGCCCAGTATCCTGTGTCTGACAGTGGTTAAAAGCAATTGCCTAGAAAGAAATACAAGAATATACAATCATTTACAATATTTTTCACAGATATTCTCCCAAACTCAGATATCTGCAGTTCAGAGTCTTCCTCAGACACATCACAATCTTCAACAAGCTTCTGTTACAGAAACCTGTGCAAGCTGGCTCCTCCTGCACCCGGGATGGGCTGTGAGATCCTTCCCTGTTTGGGAGGCTCAGGTGAGCCGTGTGTCCTAGCCACTGAGCTACGCTACCCATTACAGTGACAGCAAGATAATGGTTTTTTTTAACCTTAAGAAGACTAACTATACGGTTAACTATACCTCTTTGCTCTTCTGCAGTAATCCAAGTGCACTGTTAGCTTGTGTCAGGGAAGATCGGGCAGAGCTCAGAATATCCAAGATACTGTTCTGTTGTACATTTGTCTCCTCAATCCGTTTCTATGGAAAAAGGTTAAAAAACATGTGATTGGGTTAAAAATGAGAGGCAGGGAAAACCATAGCTTGCAGTACGATTTACCAAAGGTACTATTGCTGTGTTAATCAGATGCCTATAGTGTTTAGGGACTAATGCTATCCTACTGATTTGAAGAGTGAGAAAACTCAGGAGTCTGCAGTAGTAGAGTACACAGCTGGGAAGCAGGCCACAGCAGTTCAGTTATTAGAATTCAGACAAAGTAAAAGTAGTACAGGTCAGCTGAGATGAACTGTCAGGACAGACCATCTAAGTGTCTGATCTCTCAAACCTGGAAACTTTAAAAACAGCTTCCTGCTGAGTACCCTGATCTTTTCTGTTCTCTCAAAGGCAGAAATAAAATTATTACGCACCAAAAAGGGGGTGTGAAGTCTACCCACCTTATCCTCTTGAAAGCTCTGAGGGTAAAACAAATGAAGCACCTTGGTCTAGAGCAGCCCTGTGACAATCCACAGCATAGCTCTAGAATAATGGCACAGCAGCTGTCTTCAGTTGGTTTCTGTCATTGTAACATGTCAAATCTCTCTCCTTCCAGATATGTGTATCAGGAGATTTATGACTGGTACAGATGCATCCATCTTTTAACACAACTGTACATACTTATGTACTATACTTATGTACTATACAGTCCATGCACATAAAGGTACAATTAAATATTGAAAGGGACAGTTGAATGTAGAAATTCTTTTGTTCCAGCAGTGTTAGCAAACAGGATGGACATCAGTGTACTAAAACAGTGATATATTTCTGAAAAACCACAATTAATTTAAAAGAATGGGTCCTGCAGCACACCCTTATTCCTGGTACTATTTCACCACCTCCAAAAATCAAGCACTGCAAAGGAATGACAGATGTTTCTTGTCACCTTTCTGATGACAACTCTGAAGCAGTTCTGTAGAATAATGTTCCCAAAGAATTTAACAGTATTGCACACATTATTGCTCCCATCTTTCATGGCTGTTAAAGCCAAATACCTGAAGGAACTTAGGAGGAAAAGTACATCCGCATCAGGAATTTGATCTTGAACAGGAAAGAAAAAGGCCAGTGGCAGCTGAAAAGAAGGGTTAGGTGGAGACTCTCCCTCCCCGCGCTCATCAGAGCTATGTCTTGGTCACGATGTCCTGATCACATAAAGAGGCCACAAGCGGGAGCAGACTACATTTATACCTATCCATACATACATCAGAAGATGGAAAGAGGCCTCAGAGAAAGTCTACAGAATTAGTGCTATTTCGCTTTGCGAGGTCAAAAACAGTAATCAAAAGCACTTCTTGTCTTCTGAGGTTTAACTTTCTTCACCCAAATCCCCACATTACCTTTATGTCTTCCAACAGAACTCCATTATCTCTGTTTAAGTTCTCAGCCTGCTTGATTTGTCCTGTTGCTTCATTCAGAGCTTCACGAAGGTCAGTGATTTTTGATTCATAGTCATTCAATGAATCTCTCACAATTTTAATAAGCCCGTGATTTTCTTGGTGGTACTTTTGTAGTTCGTTCTTAATACGTGCCAGTACTGCAGGATCAAGACCAGAAAGAAAAGTTTTGTTCAGAAAAGAAGGGAACCAGGACAAACTTCCTTCAAAAGGACTTGACATTTAGGACTAGAAACCTGTGGTTGTGTGAAATACTGAGCATCCTTTGCAGCACTAATTTTAGTGTTACTATAGCAGAGATGCTATTCAGCATGTCACCGGATCAAATGCGCTCACAAGTTTGCTGCTGCAGACACAGCACAGATAAACGTTTATTTGGGTATTTCTAAATTAAGTAAGGATGAAGATAATCTGCAAATACTGAATAATTTTCATTTTTTTATATGGAACTAACACAATTTCATCAACGATTTCACCTGCAGTGTAGACATCTATGTCTGTGCTAGTCATTACAGTCTCCTCTGTAATTACTGGAGAGACACGGGCACATTTCATTTCAAAGAAAGTAGAAACATCAAAGAGGTCAAATGAATCTACTCTTAAGAATGCCCATTTCACTGTCTAGAAGATAGGATATGGAAGAGTTACTCAGAGGTAGGTATCAAAGTCCAAAGTTAGGGGAAATTACTATCACTCATAAGGTCTTTCACATTTCTCAACTATGCCCCTGGTTAGGAGATAAGGCTGTGACTTTGCTGTTCTTGCTATCTCTAATGTTCAGAATCAGGTTTCTGAATATCCCAGCCAAACACATGCAGAGAATACACAAGGGAGTACAGCTAGAACTCCTGAACTTCTTTATCCTTGTATGATCTGGCCCCGGGGCTACTCTAGAACTACCACTTTCCTGTTGATTAATGTCCACTACAGATCCCAGGGATACATTGCAAAATGTCCCTCCCTGCACTCCATCCCAAACAACCAATAATGCTCTAGATTTAAGATTGATCTTTCTGGAGAGTAAGAAGCCAAGAGAACAAGTCCTTACGCAGCTGAGCTTCTTTTCGCTCCTTCTCTGCCTCTGCTTGAAGTTGGCCAAAGTTGCGGTTTCGCATCTCCGTCATCATGCGTTGAGCTTCAGCCAGTTCTTTGGCAGCATCTCCCAAGGGCAAGTTGTTACCTTCTGCATCTGTACCAGCTATTTGTTCCAAGAGAACTGGGAAAAAAAAAAAAGTATTGTCAAAGTGAGGATGTGCTTAAGCCTAAGCAAAAGACACAAATGAGAGGAACGGTCTCTTTTCTGAAAAGGCATGCCTATTCCTGGATTCCTTAACGGCACAGATCCATTTTGCATTAATTGCCTTAAGTTGAAAAGTATCCCATGTCACACAGAGTTAGTAAGATGGCACCGAGCTTGAAATTTGTCCCAAATGACCAAGTCCACAGCAATAATTTTCAGCTTCTGACTAAAAAGAGCGTATGATAGTAACCCAGACTAAAGTCAGGATAGTCAATTTGTTGCTCTAAATGTCCCCACAGAAAAGCTTCCCAGTCTCTATTCACTACATAGGGAAGGCAGGCTCCTAAATTAACATTACATATTAGATTTCTAGTAGGAAGAGTAAGTTCCACATCTATGTCTAAATTCTGACTTATGAAGTAATTTTCTAGGAAAACCTCTCATGCTTAATTAAGAATATTGCAAATAAACTGAAGATTCCATAAAACAGAACATTATGGTCTTAGAAACTGTCTTTACCTTGTATATTGTTGACAACTATTTGTATTCGTGAAACCAAGTCCTTTCCTTTCTGATGAGTTTGGCCAAAACTATTAATTAATATCTCAGCTGCTTTGTAGTTCATTTCAGCCTAGCAAGGGAAAAAAACTGATCAGATTAAAAGTATCTGGATACAGTATGCTAGCATGTAGTCAAGAGATGTGTATTTCGAAATTGATTTGATAAGTCACCTTTTCCTGGAGAGCATTTACATCGTGATTTAGGTTAATTAATTCTGTCTCCAACTCATCTACCTTTGAATCCTGATTACGGACAACGGAGCGGTAATTGTTCAATAAGACCTGAAAAGAAAGAAGAAAAAAAATTCAAATAAACTACCCATACACAGGAGACAAAAAGCAAAAATTCAGTGGGTTAGGTCTTTACTCAAGGTAAAGAAAAGCAGCATTACTGACATGAAGGCTGACCCGTTGCTGCTCAAAACCTGTGCTTTTTTTATCTGCGAGTATAGAAATTTCTATTCCAATGAAAAAAATTTTGGATGCATTTTGGTATTGGCAATTGGAATGTTGGGGTTTTTCAGTAATGCAGAGACATGAATTGCTGGAAGAAGACAGAGCTATAGGGAAACCTCAGAGATATAGCTTTCAAGGTGAGCAGGCCTCAGAAAAAAGCAGAGATACTGATTCTCTTTCAGAGCATGACATGGAAACAATAGCTGTCTTCTAGCAGGTGAAGCCTAGTGCTGTCAGCATCTGGTATTTGAAATCAAAAGTTGATGTATGTTTCCTTGCAAGCTGAGAAAAAGATGGCATAAATTCCTCAGTTTGGCTCTTAATCGCTTAATCCAAAAATCCACTTTTCTGTTTATGTGTGCCTACCTTTAAGTCCTTGATTCGTGTTTCCAAACGTCTCATCTGCTCCAGTGTGTGGGTACTCGCATGGACGTTTTGCAGCTGAGACTTAATTAGCTGAAGCTCATCACCTATTGTGCTCAAATCCTTCAGCAGTGTCATTACACAGCTATCACAAGCTGGAGGGAGCGTGCGCAAAGGAAAACAATACAGATTATTGATGTTTGGTGCAGAGAACACTTCACTGAGCACATTCACAAATGAGATGCAATGGAAACACTTTGGCACTTGTCACCTGGTGCTGCCTGAAGAACAAAGGCTACAACAAAGCCCACAGTATTAACAAGAGTGACCAAAGCCAGAAAAAAAGGAGGAAGCCCCATTTACAGCTGGCTAGCTGATCACCTCTTTTATCATCTTTTCAAGTGTTTGGCTGAACGTTTGCTTTTTAAAGATTCATTTCAGGATACCCCCACTCCTTTTTAGACTCTACCACCCGTAAAAGAGTTATCAGTACGTATCTGAAGCCAGCAGAAGGCAATTTAAGGGCAGTTCTATTTTATTACTTACGGTCACAATCATCGTTGGGATCCACATCTTTTGGTTCGTTATTGAAACATTCTGAAACCACAAGAATGCCATTAGTAACCAAAGTCTTCTTATGGAAATACTACTATCCCATTTTTGCCCTCACTTTTCATGGCGGGCAGCCATTAAACATGGTGCTGCCCTTTAATAAATCCATACTCACTGTGTATGACCTGAAATGCCCAGAAGGCTTGAGCCCACCCAAACATTCTCCAAAAGCTCCCACTTATGCCTTGCTGAGATCAGCACCTGATTTATCCCTCAAACCAAACTGAGTGTTACCCATCACAAATATACACTACTTGGGGAGCAGCAGGAGGCTCTCTCACACCAAGGGTATTGAGTGTATCGATAGAATTCGCCTAAAATAACACCAGGGCTACTGGAGCCAAGTCTAAATTGTTAAAGCATTTTACCCAGGACATGGGTTCAAACCCCTTCTTCTGCTTTAGCATTCACCTTCAAACCACATATTCTGATTCCCCAAAGGATGCCTTACTCACAAGGAACTGAGAAATGCTTATGGCCTTCCTTTATACCTGTCACAGCTTGCAAGATTAAGGGATTAATCAAGCTTGAGAGAAATCCACGGTGTACGCATGGAAGGAGGCACTGCGTGTAACCCAAGGCACGGAGGGTGGGCCACAGGTGGTACACAACAAACATTGCCCTCAGACTTCCTAACAAGCCAGCACAAGTGACTGCCTGTTCAGTGTACTGTTCTATTTGTTCATTTTACAAACCCCATTATAAGAAGCTTAATACTCTCCAGGTGCACGTGGGACTGTAGCATCCTGGGATCTTAACTTCTAGGGGGCAGGAGAGCAACTTGCTCCTAAAAATGCCATCATATAGGACAGGAATTTACCCATCTTGATGCCCACATCCCTTTTACAGGCTTGGTCCTACTGCCAAATTCTCATCTCCTCCTGAAAATGAAAAGGGCTGTGCGTGTCTTTGAAGGAAAAGGAAGCACTGGGGGTATAGGCTGCTGCTCTCAAGAGTCAACAACAGCTTGCAACTGTGAGAGGTTACAGTGATAAAATTGGACCTGAACTTTAACAGCAGCATGAAACAGCCTGGAACAAACTGCCTCGCTGTGCCATTTCCTTTGGCACTTGCACATTAAGTCATCAGGAAGTTAAATGGGATTGGTAGTGAGGGCCGCTGCCAAAAGGAGCCAAGTCACAAAGAATATATTTGTAAGAAAACGAGGGAACTTATTCCGAAATTCAAATACCCATGCTGTTCTGCAGTTGTGTAACTCAGCTACCACCAGACACATTTCAGCTGTCGCTGTGAAGTACCAATTAAATAAAACTATTATTACAGCTTATGCACAAGCAACATCAGCCAAGAAATGGTGAAATGAAAAAGTCTGGCCAAGTGCCGAACATCACACACAAGAAACCTGCTAGAACATGCTGTGCTGATGATCACAGAGGGTTTTATTCCTAATGTGGAGAAAGAGATGGCTGATCAGAATATATAGTTGGAGACAAAACAAACTGGATTGTTGAATTTTGCCCTACGGATTAGTTTGTCCTAGCAAATTCTTGTTTCAAGAAGAAAGGAATGACAAAACATCAAACGCTGCTTGGATCTGTTCCACACAAGGTATAAATATAATAAAGATATGTTACTTCAATGATGAAACATGAAACAAGAACATGCTATTGAAAAAATTTCCCAGCTACAACAGCAGTTCACAACACTTGCTGCTTTTCTAATTTCTCAAGTCATTTGAATGCAGTATGAAGAGCAGTGCAGAGAAACGAAGAGCATGGAAAAATTAAGAGTTTTTAGTTTGACACTTCACTAGCATCTGAGGGTGAAAAGCTGCCTACAGGGAAAGAAAAGCATAATTCTGTTGGAGAGTGAAAATACGGGAGAATAAAGGTCCTTTTCAGGAGTACTGGCCTATATGTTTCTGAATAAAAATGAGTATCCCAAGGCTTTGAAGTGAATTGAGGTAAAGACAATCTGAGGAATGTAGGCTCAGGCCCTTCACTTCACAATTGCAACAGATAAAGCAAACATATGCCAGTGGCATAATATTCTTATAAGATCTTACTAGTTGTACAGTCCATGTGTGACTGACACTGGGAAAATCATGGAAGTCTTAGGTGGCAGAATGGTGTATATCAGGATTTATAGAACAGCCTCCCGAGTCAGGCCCTAACTTCCACTGGAAACACAGGTAGCTTGGGATACCCAACATGGAAGTGCCTGATGCAGACTCTGAAGATGTCACTGAACTGTCCGAAACACATCTTAAAAAGGCACATTGACACAGCTCGGTGTCATAAGCCCGTAACACACACTGGCAAGACATGACTTAAGCATGTCAGAAGATGAACCATAATGTGTTTAAAAACACACCCATGAAACAGAAAAACAAAATAAAATTGGTAGTATTTATGAAGGGAAATACATGGTAAAAAGGTTTACAAGTGCAAACTTGATTACTCGGGAAAGACCTTGTTTTACCATGGTGTTATGATTTAGGAAACCATGGTTTGTGTTAAAGATGATCTGCATTTCCTATAAGTCTATGTCATTCCTTCAATTCAGCTGATCTAAGTACCTTCCTTCCCTGCTTCCCAGAGAGAAAACAATGCTCCCCTCCATGTCCATAGGCCCCACGTACCTCCAGTCAGGCGGTCACAGCTAGCCAGCTGTCCATTATTATTGCAATTACATTTCTGACAGTAGCCTCCATATTTTTGTGGATTTCCAAAATATCCTGGAGCACAGCTAGATAAAGACATAGAAATAATTTTTATTAAATATCTGAAGCTACTTTCATGAAATATACTTTCCCTTGAAAAAAACCGCAGTTATTCTCCTGAAGAAACTTTTAAGAACTTTTGATTTCATGTCTTGATAGACACAAAGGGTATATTTTTGGTTTACAGTATCCTCTGCGCTACGCTAAAAATATCTTTCCAAGTACTGCAGATTTTTTTTCTAAAAATAAAAGAACTCCCACAATGCTCGTATAGGAATAATTCACTTAATCTGAAAAAATACACTGCACACACATTCATATATACATAGAGAATCTGACAAGGTTTAACTCAGCAAACCACACCATTCTGGTGTGCGATCCCACCAGAAAACATATTAAGGAGGATCATACTGCAAGCGCAGATTGAGATTTCAAACAGCAATGGCACTAAATGACATTATCATCCTTCAGCTGCGAGATACCTCCTCTTGCCATCTGCCAGCAAAACAGTCTCTCTGAGTGACCTCTACATATTTAATAGGTAAAATGTATTGTCCAGACTGGCTAGCTAATATTCCTAGAAGTCACTCTGTTGTAAGAGCTATAGGGGTGATAATGCGTGATCAAAGGGCCGTGATGAGCAGCTGAGGTACAGCCAGGTGTGGAAGAGAGAATCCCTCTATAACCCGCAGCTTAGATGTAACAGTCTTGAAGCACAAAGCAATGTGCTACTGGAGGCACTGTCGCCAGGTGAGATATCATGGTTTATTGGCCTCAAGTTTCCAAACCAGACACCACCACTCCAAATTCTCCCTGGATTTGAAACTCAGTGAAATTGCTTCCTCTGCCTGCCTGGAAGTGCCGTGCTGTTCCTCTAGCACTTTGCCAAACCGCTGCAATGTTCCAGCAAAAGAGCTGGCTTCAGCCTTGTGTTTGTACACTCCACCTGTGGAGCACATCAGAGTGATGTGGGACGAAGGGAATGATGTTAAACATTACATGGTTGCCGTCTGATAACTAAGAACACTGAAGCAATATAAGGTACGTTGGAGGAAACAGGAAAGTGTTTTTCACTTGAAAAGGGATGAAGTAAGTGGGAGTCATTGCCACCAGAAAGAGTGCAGGATAAGGCAAGGCCCAGGGCACTCAGGCAAAAAGGCTGACACTTTTTGGTAAACACTATGTAGTCACGGAATAGTCTGTGAAGAATTGTTTACATTTCTTCAGGGAGTGTTGGGTTTAAATCCAGAATTACACTATATGAGCTGTTCATGTAAATAGATTCTCCTTAAGCATGTGCATATGATGCATATGTATATGTCTACATATTACCCAATACAGACATACCTCCTTTTATGGTGTCTCTCAAACCCTTGGTCTTGACAAACAAGTCACTTACCGTTCACAACGAACTCCAGTATAGCCTTCTTTGCAGAGACACTGAATCTCTTCACCATTTGCCACACAGCCAGTTGCAAATCTTTGAGAAGAAGCAAAAATATTACTCTGAGCACATCATCAAATAGGTTTTACACTCTAGAGGGTAAACTCAGTTAAATGACTTTGAGATTAAAAGTTTTTATACCACCAAATTACTTTTCAGCTAATTTAATTGCCTCTAAATAAATTGCTGTGACTAATTCTTTGAAGTTTCATGTTTTTCATCTAAATTCTTTCCTTAGACTAAAAAATAATCATTTCCTGACCCTCTGGACTGAGTATAATTGTTCACTACCCAAAGGAATGCCTAAAATAAACCTTAACAGGGATGTTGTAACAGAAAACAATCTGGGTAGCTATTTTATCTTACTAGGCAAGAATCAATAGTCTGTGCTAGACAGCATTTCCTCCTATGTGGATAGCTTTTTTCTCTTTTAGAGATAGAGGATATTTTTATGGAGCTAATATTGTTTGGCTGGGTTTTTTTTAACCAAGGCAGAATAGAGTTGTGCACCATTTTGGGAAACTCTAGAGTATATCTGGTTAACGCAATCAATATTTTTGTCTGCTCTTTTTACCAGACTTGTCTAGATTCAAATTTCTCTGGGAGAAAAAAAGCATTTTTTGGCCAATGTTTAGAAAGGAGAAGGCAGGAGGTGAAGCACGGATAGGCCGTGTTTGCTATTTCCATTTCTTCATCTATGAACAGCTGGATAAAGCAAGCCTGTGTATCAAAGACAGATGTCTGCACGAAGAATTAACATATAATTTGACTGGGTGGAAATCTGTCAACTCAAATAATGCCAGGTGGGGTGCATTTCCTGTGTCAGGAATGGTATTTACCACCCTAATGTGCAGCTATGCAACTGCACAGGTTTATGGTCTCCCTAGGTATTTCAGCACTCTTAAAGCAAAAGATGACTAAAAATATGTTCAGTCGGCCTCAGGCAAGCACCTGCAGAAGGGGCCAATGCTGTCAAAAACAGATCTATCAGGGAGTTCTCTGATGAATGAAAAACCTGTCTATAGTCTGCAAGTGTAAACCTCTTACTTAAGGCTACCTGGTGTTTGCTAATGCACCTGGCAAATACTGTGTGGTGCCTTTAGCAATTCATAGCTTAGTTTTTCTTAAAAATATATGTGTTTTTATTTAACACATTTCATATTTCAGAACTGACCAATGATGACAATGTAGTTAAACATACCATGCATTTAAAAATGCAATTTACTGCCCAATTTTAAAAGCCTGGCTACCTTTTTAGACCCAAGGAAATTAAATTTTTTCTAGCTTAGTATGTTTGCACATCAAACAGAGCTTCCACCTGAAGAGCAACCACACTCTTTCAAAAACCTAGGTACATGCTTAAGTGCTTTAAAGTTTTTATATTACTTTTGCATGTTAATAAATTTTCTGAATTCATATAAAAGGTTTGTTTCATCGTTCTCGCTTATCTCCTAGCCAGAGTGTTAATGGTGTTAAACGTCAGACTAAAGATAACTTACATCTTGCACTTCAGTAAACAGGAAAGATTCTGGATATACCCAGTAAGGGAAAAGACCTCCACCCTGTATTTCTCACTACAAAGGAGTTACTGCTGGTTTTGTACGTAAGCCCATTGCAACTGCCTGGGGCTCCCCCATGCGATGAGCAGTGTGCCTTTGTGGCTCAGGAACTGAGTGAGAATTGGAATACTCAGCTTACTAAAAAAGGCAACGCTGTGCGACAGAGCACCGAGTTACTGCTGGTCTACAGTGCCTCAAATGGGTCTGATGCCCCAGTACACTGGGCAAAATGAAAATACACAAAAAGATCATTATCTTCTCTGCTAGCAGGGTTTGGGTTTTTCTCTCTTTTTTCCTTTTTCCCCTCCCCTGCTTGACTTATGATCTTTTACTGTACCTGTTTGTATAGGGGCAAGGACACACCCGGCAGGAACCTTGAGTGGCATCTCCAAAATAACCATCTTTACAGCGCTCACATTTGTCCCCAGCAGTATTATACTGACAGTTCTTCAGAAGGAAACAAGCAAGACAGTTAACAGTGCTTTACCACTCAATATGGCTTTACTATTATTTTAAAAACACGTACAGCTAATTTACACAGAGGATATGTTGTTTCCGTTCCACATAATCAAGCATTTATTGCCAAACTGCCCTCACAACCAGGACAGATTGATTCCAGTCATTCACTAATTGTAGAAAGTACAATTTGCTCACTATTGTGGAAAGGCAACAGGTATATAGGCAGCATTAAACATATTTTTAAAGTCATTCAATCAGACACGTAGCTTCCTGTAAAGGAACATTCTATTAATGCACTCTCTGTCTTGATATTTCAATTACAATTCACTGTGTTTAAATGGAACTTTAGATATTGCATTTTAACACTAATTAGAAGAGAGATATCATTTGAAAGCATGCAATTAATTGAGCCCAAGTACATTCTTTAACAAACCCCATGAAATTAATATAAAAAGTATTTCTCTTAGTAGATTCAGATCAGAATTTAATTTAATGTACTTCCTCCAATGTATGTTTAAATTTGCATTTATGTGGGGTAACTGGAATAAATAATGAAAATCAAAGGCTAGGAAAACAATTGAAACTGATACAATGGAGCCACTTTTTCCATGATAAATCATTGGGAATTATATCTTATTTTAGAAACATATTTCTGGTGCTCTCTAATTGTCCCACACATTTGGTTGGACTCAATGATCTTTTCCAACCTTAGTGATTCTATAATTCTACATTTATACATTATGGGGAGAGGATGAGCGAGTTGCTTTCGCATTACCTAAAGCAATGCTAATTTAAAATAGAAGTTGTTCAAATACATTTTTGAGCAGCCATAAAAATTCCATGTGACCAACACTCAAGAGGCATTAAAGCTCCCAAGTTCTAAAACTGTTTTGGTTTTTTTTTTCCAATGTGCAACCGACTGATCCAGTGTCCCACAGAGCTGAGGGTGTACTAAATAAAGTGAAAGATGGAAAAAGAAAGTGGGGAAATTGGCTGCAAGCAGTCACTGAGTAGACTGCACTCCCATTTCATGAGCTTTGATGGCTTAGGGCTATGTTTGAAGGCCCTACTACCATGTCCTGCAGCAGAGGGGCATTTTTCCCTACAAATGAGAAACAGTTCTGTCTCTCTCACCCCTACAAATGAGAAACTCCAGTCTCCTCTTGCGCTTCATGCTCCTCCACGTTTCTTCCCACCAAGATTCCCTCAGCCACATCAACAGTCCCCTCCCCGGCCTCAGCCGCTGCACGTAGTAATCCCTAGTTTGTTTTCATTTTGGTTAAAGAACTAAATTTGTGGCTCACTTGAGAAAGGTTCTGGGAAAGAACACGAAAAACTCCGGTTCACATATGTGCCATTTAACTAGCAAAAGCTGAAGAAATACGAAGACACTATGTTTGTAAAAGGAACCATTTTAAAATGCAGCCTCTATAAAAGCTGGTGTATTTACTCCTGCAGAAAGCTCATGGAAAATTCAGACTGTTTTGGAATAATTACTGTGAATTTTAATAATCTTGAAGATAAATTAAACCACAAAAAAAGTAAAAGAAAGGAATTTAAAAATATTTCTATTGGTTTCATCTTGGAGCAACCTCCCTCCTTATCCCCCAGGTTTATCTTCTGGCTTTTATTTTGCTCATTCTGTCTATAGAAAATGAAGCAATTCCATAACTGCTGAAGAAAGTTTAAGGTATTTTACATATAAGCAACTCTGAATGTGCCATGCTCTTCCTCTAGCTACATGGCATAGAAGGACTGAAGAACATAATCCAGTGTTCCCCAAGGCACGGCAGAAGGAAGCCAGAGGAGCAGCAACTCCCTCATGGGTCTTCCTTCAAGTTTCACAGGGCCAGAGACACCCCTGGGAATCACAGCATCTCCAAACCATCAGGTATTGCAAACTCTGAAGGGAAAACTCTCAGCTGACTCCATGTGCACCCATATGGCACAAGGAAGCCAGAGTAGAACGTGTCATGGCCTCAACAGAAACACCCAGGCACATGGGGTTACGTGACATGAAACAACATGTCATGGGATGAGCAAGTCTCAGCACCATGCTGCTGCTGAGGGTATGTGCCTTTCAGGAGGAAGGGCAGGGACCACAAGGGAACAAAGCCTGATTAATGGTACAGGGTGAGTTTATCCCTTCACATGAGAACCAGTTCTTCTGTCTTCTCCATCTCTTCCTGCACTCCTTTCTCCTCCAGCTTCAGCAGCACACCTCTCCTTCCACCAGCAGGCAGCAGGATAGCTACTGCCTGAGCTGGGGAGGATTGCACTGCTGCCACAGAGGAGAGGCCACAGCCTGAGCTCAGCCTCACAAAGCCTTCTCTGGAGGCTATCACTGGTCTCTTCTCCAGAGGCTATCACTGGTCTCTTCTCCCAAGCACAAGTGATAGGACAAGAGGAAATGCCCTCCAGTTGCACCAGGGGAGGTTTAGGATGGATATTGAGAAAAATTTCTTCACTGAAAGGGCTATCAAGTATTAGGCTGCCAAGGGAAGTGGTTGGGTCACCATCCCTTGAGGTATTTAAAAGATGGGTAGATGTGGTGCTCAGGCACATGGTTTAGTGGTGGTTTTGGCAGTGTTAGGTTGATGGTTAGACTCGATGATCTTAAAGGTCCCTTCTAACCTATATGATTCTATGATTCCCTGTGAAGGTATTGGTGTCCAGTGCTCCAGGTGAGCAGCAGGAAGAAGGAGGCCAAGTGCACTTGCATCCAAGCTTTGCACTTCGGATACAAAACTTGGTGACTCTGCATTGGGAAGCTTCCTTGTCTTCTCTGCAGCGCTGCAGGTCTTTGTCCCACAACTCCTCTACAGACAGACAAAATCACTCCTTATTAGGTGGAGGCTCATGATGGAAATACAGGCCCTCTGGGCTTTCATTTTTCAGCGCATTATCCTGGATGAATTTGCTTGCCCTAAGTTTTGTCCCAGGGCCAAGTGTTGATTTAGCTCTATCTATCTGAAACTTAATCCAGATGTGAGAAGGAGGGAAAATAGAGAAACCTAAATCACATACTTCATGAGGTAAAAGTGAAATTTGCTTTTTTTTTTTTTTTTCCCCTTTATAATTTTCATCCGAAGTGAAAGTTCCTCATCTTTATAGCTCTGCTGCAGCACTTTCCTGTCATGGCCTGCCCTGCCTCTCCAAAGCAGCAGCCCGTAAGTCATCCCCCAGAATGTGCTGAATTGGTTTATAGTTTCCATTAAAGCGAGAGGGTTGGTTGAGACGAAGTCGGAGGGAATGACATAACGTGCAGGAATGCACCGCAGGCAGAACGGATGCAGCACGAACAAGGAAGAAATAGCAGAGAAGACAGACCGTGAAAGAGGTTGGCAAGGTTCTTGTTTACACAGGGAGCAAAAAATTAGTGAAAAGTTCTTAAGCGGGGGTATTTCAGAACAAACTGTTCCAAGAAACGTCAGGGATATAGAAGATGGAGAAGCACAGTCGGGCAAATGTCACACTTTGCGTTGCTACAAGGGCTGATCCACCCCTGTGAGGTTACTTTGGGTCTAATACAGTGTGCCAGGGAGCAGAATCTGCCCCGCTGTATCTGCTGTAACAGAATTCATCTATTTTCTATCCCCTTTATCTCATCTTATTTACTGCAGTATTTTTTAATCCATCTAGTTGTAAACTAAGATCAGTGGAGATTTACTGATGCTGATGAAACAAGTGATTCTGCAAAGGCTGTGCTATGCATGAACGTGCCATTTGCCAGCATTGGCAAACCCGAGTATATATGTACAGAACTAAAGACTCCATATGTCAGGATAAGACCCCATATTTATTATAAATAACTGCAAACACTTACATATCTGCTAATTTGGTGACTTCTTGTACCATGTGCTAACAAAAATTATAGGGGAGAGATGAAAACAAAAACAAGGACACAAATTATTCTTATCACCCACAGTTATGTTAAATGTACATGTAAGTGTCTGCAACTTACGCTCATTAAATGTACATGATATAGAGAATGAGGCAGGCAAGGATTATTTCCAGTTGTTTGGAATTTAACGATAGTAAATGTTTTTTTCTCCTTTTTCTCCAACTAATTTCTTGAATGTTAGTATTTACTTACAATACATCTTCCAGTACCATCTTGACACCTATTTGAATTTCCATTGCAGTTGCAGGGGACACATCGTCCAGTAAAAAATCCTTTATTCTCACGATAAAATCCAAGGCCACATTCCTAGACAGCAAGCAGAGATTAAAAAAAACATAGTGAGTTTTGCTGGAAAGATAATTTTACAGGTTATGAGAAGGGTATTTTGAAATTGTTTGCCATTTAGTAGCAGAGGTATACATTTCCTGACAAGCTCTTCTAAGCCCATATTATAGTTTAAATTTATTTTTAAAGTATTTTAATACAGCAAATGACACTGAAGAATGGCTGAAGAAGTTTCAGCCTAAGCATCTGAACCCTGTGCTCTAAACTTTGTGGTGATGGGGATTTCATCATTTTGACTCTAAGCTCTGAGCAAAACACATTTCCTATGGCTATGTACAAGGGTGTAGAGTATGAATTTTAAACCACAGAAAAAGATTTCAATATAGATTCATTCTACAGTCTTCTCAAAGAAGAACATATGAAAATCTCACATATTGGCTACTGGTTATGTGAAATCTTGCTATTAATTTAACTATGGTGTAATCCTTGGAAATAATTCTAATGAGATATCTTTTACATGAATTCATCATGACTTCCAAGCCTACCTGGAGCTATACAAAGCCACGCTTAGACAGAGTGAGATGATCTTACAAAACACACAGCGCTCTTATCTCTAAGTACAGGCCTGTCCCAGAGACCAGGGAAGCATGAGAAGAATGTTCAGCTATTGAAGGCACAGGAGCAGAAACACAGCCTGTCAGATCAAAGTCAGGTTTAAACGGGGAGCTGAACCAGAGGAAGACTATGAATGAAGCAAGAGACATGAAGTTTGTTAGCCTACACCAGGAGGAAGGTGGTAACTCATATGTTAAAACCAGGTTCTTGCTCAGCATAAGAAGGGAAAGCACAAAGGTAGGGAAAGTACAAGGAATTCTTCCTGGCAATGGAGTCTTCCCGTATACAGACCAATTAAATATTCATGCCCATCTTCTCTGCTCAGCATCCTTCTGGCACACCAACCACACCAAAAATGACCAAACATAAGTCTATCCCTTCTGTTCCCTAGCTCCTTGTCACTAGTAAGCAAGCTGGTGTGGTGCAAGGAAGATCAGAGGCTGGATGGAAGTGTGGAGAAAGCTGTGCTCCCCACAAAAGCAACACCTCCCAGGTTCCAGCCTCCAGTGATGTACATCTGCAGTGTACCTATACCTCACCCGTACCTTGCTATGGGGGGCTGGCCCCAGTGACATTCAGAAGACAAGTGACAGTTGAACTTTAAAGCCATAAAACTTTTCTCATGGCAATTGCACCACCAAGACTAATGGGACTAATCTGAAGAGCAAAAGGTCTGCAGTACAATGTCTCAAATCATGTTCCAGTGGTCTGAGGTGTAAGCATTTATGCAGGGGTAGAATTAACCACTGAATTTATCAACCATGTAACAACCTTGGGGAAAAAAAACCTCATCTCTCCCAAAGCAGATCGCAAATAGAATATTGAGTTATTGCTGTTGAAACAACAGTTGCCAGTAGCACCTTTGCCTTCTTTACATATTGGATAAATTAAAAAAAAACAAACCAAAAGAAACAAACAAAAAAACCAACTCAGAATACTATATCAACAGCTTTCAGTACTGACTTCAGTGTGAATAGGCACTTGAAATTTTTCAGATACATTTTTAAAAGAGTGAATTATGTTCCCTGAACAACAGGGAGCCAATATACACAGCTTCTGAATAAACCAGGGCCTGAAATACATTAAACAGCACGACTAAGTAAAATATAGGCTCTAATGCATAAAAATTTTATTTACTGAAAGTCTCTTTTGGAGAGCAAAATGAATCACACATTTTAGAAATGCATCCAAATGCATTTGGCAAAAATCTATACAGCTTTTTGTTTTTCTATTTATGCTGTCTTTAAAACAACAGATTTGGAGTGTGTGGGAACTTTTGTTTTTGAAGCAGCATTCATGATACTGAGAAATTGGTTCCACACAGAGATAAGCTCCAAGCACTTTCAAGTGCTCAGGAGTTCAGGCTTATTGCTTTCAAGCACACAGCAATTTAAAAGAAACTTCTTCCACACGCTTTTGTTAGCAAAGTACTTTGAGACATAAGAAGATTAGCCACCTTATTATTTTTATATTAAGTAATGTAGAAGCTGTTATCAAATTAGGTTATTTTAAAACAAGGAGAAAGAAGGAAGCAAGCAAGGAAGGGAAAATAAAAAAATTACCTGTCTCTGGTAAAAATCGCTTTGAACTTGTTGCTGCTGACTCCTCTCCTGAAGGCGAGGATATGATAGCCTCTGTTGCATGCCTTGTGCTAAACCAAGCCCCAGGGCTACTAACGTGACAACCAGCCATCCTACATTCCTCAGCCTCCCAGCTTGGGCCATCATTTTACTTCAGCTCCACTGAGAACATACGCTCCTATCCTTTCGGCGCTCGCCCCGTTCTCTTATACTCTTCCCTTCTTCTCCAGCTTCTGACTCAGATTAATGAGGCTCTGCGCTGTGATGGGCCCCACCTTTAAACTTTATATAGGTGAGTCAAGCTGTACAGCAGGCACCACCGTTCCCCAGGTTAACAAGTAACCCCGTGGTTCCTGTAGCTCCATATATACCTCAGCCGGGGTGGGGCAGGCATCACCTCCTCCCCACCTCAGGCAGCCAGACAGGGCTAGGTGATTACAGCAGTAAATCACTGCCTGACTAATGCTGCATAAACATACGGGGATTACGAACTACCCAGGTGAGTGTCTTGATCACTTCCTCTGGCTATGCATTTCCACTTATATACAGGTTGTATAAAAAAAAAACCAACCCAAGGCCTTCGTTTAAGGCGGCAGAATGGGGGATGGCAGTAGGAGCTTCAGTCAACGCTCACCAATTTGCCTGTGGCACAGAACACCAAATGTGTGAAAAAGAATAAGTTTTTAGAAATATTTCCCTAATGGTATTCAAGAGATGATGAAGAGCTGCCCTGAGCAGTGGATGCACACACGAGACATAAGCCAACCCTAAATGTTGCCTTGTTCAGTCTCTCCGCAGCTGCTCTGGTCTAGATATTATTCTTTCATTCTCATTTCAAAAATGTTTGCAAGGTTAGTACAGCAATTGCTGCTTTTTGGTAACCCTCGCCCATTTTCTGAGATTCTGAGAATTCCTCATATTTTGTGTACTTTGTACACCACTTACCTCTCCTGTACTTCATGCTGCCGCCTTGGGTGCATACACATGGGAACAGCCAAGCTCTAAGCTAAGCAAAGTGACAGCCAAAAGAACTACAGCTACAGGAACAGCAGCAGGGACAGGATATACAGCTAGAATTTCACCATTCTGAAGAATGGTAACAGTATTACTTTGCAATTCTTACATTATCTTTCATAAGAATATCTCCAAGGTTGTTTGTTTGTTTGTTTTATTCAAATATTTTAACTTCAGCTTTCAAATATTTTCCTATAAAAGCAGGAAAAGAGTTAGTCACTCGTGAAAATAGGGAAGTAACCAGAATTACCTAGGTTCAGGTTTCTTCCTTTAGACTTTGTCATGCATTTCCCTGAGAAGATAAGGGAACTTGTCCACATGTAGGGTCTCACAGACTGTGACCGAATCAACTCTGACCTTCTCTCCATTAAAGTAAGTACTGACTGAGATTATTCAGCCTCTTGTAGGGCGCCACAGAAGAAGCCCTCATTACAGTACCTTACACATGTAAAACGACATTCACAGTTCCGCCAAAGCAATCATGAGTTGAATAACCCTACGGTGCTTCTTAGACAGTGAAAGTATTTGAGCCATTGAAAAGTGCACGTGCTTACAAGAAGCGCGTTTAATTACCTTAATAAGTAGCCTGTTCCTCTGACTAAACCAGTATGTATCGCTGTAGGCAAGACAGAAGATAATGGCACAGCATGGAGGCGAAGGCTTCCTACCTGACATGAGTGACCCGCGTACTCCGGAGGGCAGGAGCAGGTCTCCACGCTGTGTGCGACGCTGCCGCTGCCTGCGCTGGTGGCTTCTTCCAGCCCAACCTCACCAAGGGTTAGTCGCTGAGTCTCCGTGAAGTAAAGGCCTCTGATGTGTAAGCCATCCAGTCTAGACAGCACTATCATCAGTTCTTCCCTGGATACAGGGCTGTTGCTGCTGGCGTGCCTGAAGTTTCCCTGCACACGAAGGGTACGAAATGAGCACAGCCCTGCAGCTTCTTAAAAAAACAAAGAGTACCTGCAAAGAAGACAGGATGACAGAAGAAGGGAGGATAACCCCATGGAACAGACCCCAAATGCTGTGGGGTGAAATAGAAGTCAGGAAAATAAATATAATGAGTGTAAACACGGGATAGGTGGAAAAAGGAATAATGAGCATTGGAAGGGATGTACCCTTTACTTTTCAAGGTACATATGGCTTTGAGGTATTGAAAAGTGAAGAAGCATATAGGCTCTTCTTCAGTCATCGAAATTTCTTTGAGGTGTATCACCCACCAAACCATGAAAGGGTAGAGGAAAATGCTGTTATTTTTAAGAGTAAGCAAAGTCCTAGAAATCCAGTCTTTGAGGACTGCCTTCACACGCTTTCTTGCTGCTCGTAGACACAGCACTACTGAAAATGGACTCTAGCTTGAAGAAACATCTTTTTTGCCTATATACGAGACAGAAATAAACAACCCAGTTTAACCTTCTGAGCACAGATTTAAGATAGGAATAATCCCTGTTAAGTCCACCTGCCTGAATGTTGGATGTGCATTCTAAGCAAGGTAGGTAGACACCAAGGAACACAGAAAACATTTTGTTCCACCCCCATTAAGTACAGTTTGGGGCTGTGATGAGTCATCTTCCATTGATGCCTGATTCAGTATTACTCCACCAGCCCTGGAGGGAGTGCTAAGGGCTAGATTGGACAAGATGCCTAACCTAAAGGTACTAAAATTAGGTGGCATGAACTAGAACCTAGGTTCAATGTGGCAGTAAAGAGAGAAAAAAGGTTGTTTAAAGTCTACAGTATTTAAGCTTATATAAATTAACATTACCAAGTATTTGGTATTTCTGCACATATTACCTGCATATTTTTTGTGTGTCACTGGGAAGAGAAGGGAAGGCCATTCCATTTTCATTTCTTACCTCCACGAGCTGCACACGGCCATAATATTGACGGTCAGGCAGTGGGTTGTTGGGATCCATATAAACCACTTTCATTTGCTGGCCCTACATGAGAATGAGGACATAACATTGGCGTTTCACTAGTTTTGATGGTAAAGTGTTCAGAAGCAGTAAAGTTTGCTGAAGCACATTAATCCTGTTCTTTGGGATATAAAAACTAAGTAATGCTAGGAAAATTACATGTTATTTTGTCAGTGAAGTGGTACAGCAAGCACTGTGTTCTAGCATCAGCAGGGTTTTCACTGCTTTTGCTTATTAGCAAACATTGCTCTAAAAGAAAACACCGAGAAAATTAAATTAATGATGACCAATTTACACAGGAATTAGTTATTACTTTTGAGGTTTTGTTTTTTTTTTTTTTTTT